>NC_087196.1:5015857-5040857 GCF_035594125.1 Scylla paramamosain | reverse complement strand
CCTCCAAAACAAACACAAAAAAACACCTCAAAACACCTGATCTGACAAAACAAACAAACAAGCAAACAAACAAACAAACAGATCACTCCCCGCGGTGCACTTACGGCCCAGTCTTGCGTGACGGTAGAGGGAGAGGGAGAGGGAGAGTGAGAGGGAGAGGGAGAGAGAGGAAAACCACGCAACCCTCACGAGATTTCTGGGAGAGTTGAGGAAGATAGGTAAGGGAGAGGGGGAGGGAGAGGTATGGGAGAGTAAGGGAGAGTATAATGGGGACTGGGAGATGGGGACGTGCCCTGGGAGGAACTGGGGAGAGCAGGGAATGGTCCAGGGAAGTAAGGAAGGAAGGAAAGAAGGGGGAGAAGAAGAGGGAGAATGGACTGAATGATAAACGGAAAGGGATAAATGAAAAAGACAAAAAAAAAAGCATAACAATAAGTATATTTCTTAAAACGTGCAAATTAAATATGAAATGAAAAAAAAAAAAAAACCAGGACAGCCAAGGACGTATTTATAAGCGGTGTGTACATATGGTGACAGCAGTGGGATCCAGCACGCGTGTCCCCTGAGCCCACACTGGTGACAGCACTGGGATCTGGAGCCATCAGTGTGACCGCAGGGAGAAGTGGAAAGATGCTACCACTACAACTATGTATCTTTACTCTCTCTCTCTCTCTCTCTCTCTCTCTCTCTCTCTCTCTCTCTCTCTCTCTCTCTCTCTCTCTCTCTCTCTCTCTCTCTCTCTCTCTCTCTGTGTGTGTGTGTGTGTGTGTGTGTGTGTGTGTCTTGTTTTGAAGCTGACAAACAAATCAATCCAACACGCCCACACACACACACACACACACACACAGAGAGAGAGAGAGAGAGAGAGAGAGAGAGAGAGAGAGAGAGAGAGAGAGAGAGAGAGAGAGAGAGAGAGGTAAAAAATACTAGACAAAAATCACAATGGTGTAGGGAAGAAATGTGTAGCCTTTTTTTCCTTTCTTCCTTCCTTCCCTCCGTGTGTGTGTGTGTGTGTGTGTGTGTGTGTGTGTGTGTGTGTGTGTGTGTGTGTGTGTGTGTGTGTGTAACAAGGATAGCGTGAGGTCGTGTTTGTTGAGGGATGATTGTATGAGAGAGGAAGGAAGAGGAGGAGGAAGGAGAGGAGGAAGAGGAGGAAGAGGAAGAGGAGGAGGAGGAAGAGGAAGAGAGACAAGGGTATAAGAATAAATATCAAGAATGGAATAGAAGTCGTAGAAAGGAAGGGAAGAGATAAATAAAGATAGAAAGATAGAACACACACATACACACACACACACACACACACACACACACACACACACACACACACACACACACACACAGAGAGAGAGAGAGAGAGAGAGAGAGAGAGAGAGAGAGAGACATGAGGGACTTTATCAGAGAAAGGCTTGGGAAAGAGAAGGAAGGAAGAGAGAGAAAGAAGAGAGAGAGGAAAAAAGAAGTAAATGTTAAGGAGACAGAGAGAGAGAGAGAGAGAGAGAGAGAGAGAGAGAGAGAGAGAGAGAGAGAGAGAGAGAGAGAGAGAGAGAGAGAGAATGTGTGTTTTGCATTATACCCTACACACACACACACACACACACACACACACACACACACACACACACACACACACACACACACACACACACACACACACACACACACACACACACACACACACACACACACACACACACACACAAAGACTTCCTCCTCCTCCTCCTCCTCCTCCTCCTCCTCCTCCTCCTCCTCCTCCTCCTCCTCCTCCTCCTCCTCCTCCTCTTCCTCCTCCTCCTGCCTATCTCCCTTATCATCTGCCGTGTCACATCACAAAAGGGTGAGTCTTATGTGAAAAGTTATCATGAAAACGACCTTTTGACCTCTCCTCTCAGCGCGGGACAAAGGGCGCGGGTCAAGGTGTACGAGGCCAGGTCAACTCGGGTCATTAGAAGGGCAGAGGAGGTTATTTTTGGCGGTCAGGAAAAATGTAATGGAAAAATGTATAGGCTATCAGGGAACTTTTTTTTATATATTTTTTTTTTCCTCTTTTCTTTTTTTTTTTTATGTCCGGGAGAAAAAAATAGGAAGAAAAGGAAAAAAATGAGTGTTTTTTTTTTGGCCTGGGAGAAAAAAAGAACAAGAAAAGGAAAAGAAAGATGTGAAGTCTGTAACCTGATCGATGTCTTTAAGTGAGGAGGAAGGGGGAGGGGGAAGGGGGGTAGGGGGACGACAAGGGTGACGTAAGCAAAATTCTCAGGATCAGTAATCAGGATAGAACAAGAAATAACAGGTTCAGTCTTGAGAGAAGTCAGGTAATAGAGAGACAGGAAGGCACTGGCTCTCAACTGCAGTGGTGGATGAATGCAATCAGGTTGTTAGTGCTGAGTCATTAGGGAGCTTTTAAAGATTAGACAGATTTATGATAGGTGGATATAGGCAGCCATGTTTCATAAAGGGCCTGCCACGTGTAGGCCTGATGGATTCCTGCACCAACCCTTGTATGTAGTAGTAGTAGTAATAGTAATAGTGGATAAAGTAGTAGTAGTAGTAGTAGTAGTGGTAGTTTAAGCAGCAGATGAGTGAAATAAGAAGGCATGTTGTTTACAGAGGCTGCCACGTGTAGGCCTGATGGCTTCTTGCAGCTTCTCTTATTTTTTTACGTTCTTATGCTCTTATCAGTTTATTTTATTTATTTTTTTCTTAAGCTGTAGCGAAAAAAAAAAAAAAAATATATAGAAATGAAAGGAAAAATGCAAGTTATCAGGAATGAAGGAAGGAGAGATAAAGAGGAGCTAATTAGGAGCAAGAAAAAGAAAGAGTAAAGGAAAAACTGCTCCAGAAAATGTAATTGAATGAAAGTTAACAAAGAAGAAAATAAAAAAGTAAAAAAAAGAAAATTAAAGAAATGTAGAGAGAGAGCAAGCTAGAGAGAAAATGAAGGATTACTTGAGAGAGAGAGAGAGAGAGAGAGAGAGAGAGAGAGAGAGAGAGAGAGAGAGAGAGAGAGAGAGAGAGAGAGAGAGAGAGAGACATATTGCCAAACACACACACACACACACACACACACACACACACACACACACACACACACACACACACACACACACACACACACACACACACACACTAAACACTTCGCACTTCCCTTGTCACTTCACTGAAACACTTCAATCAACTCTGTATCAAGGGAAGAGGAAGAGGAGGAGGTGGAGAAAGAGGAGGAGGAGGAGGAGGAGGAGGAGGAGGAGGAGGAGGAGGAGTACCTTCACGTATCCTCCTTAAAGTGGGATGGAGGAGGACTAAGAGGAGGAGGAAGAGGAAGAGGAGGAGGAGGAAGAGAAAGAGGAAGAGGTGGTGGCTGTTAAGGGGAAATGAGAGGAAAGATAAGGAGATTAAAGTGAGATTGGAAGAGAGAGAGAGAGAGAGAGAGAGAGAGAGAGAGAGAGAGAGAGAGAGAGAGAGAGAGAGAGAGAGAGAGAATGGAATTAAAGCAGAAGAAAGGATAATCAAAGAAGAAGAGAATGGAAGAGATAAGATACGAATAAGCGAAACAGGAGGAGGAGGAGGAGGAGGAGGAGGAGGAGGAGGAGATTAAATAAAGGAAGGAAGAAAGCAAGGAAGGAAAATTGGAGAAGAAAGGAATAAGATGGCTGTGAGATTAGGAGAGAGAGAGAGAGAGAGAGAGAGAGAGAGAGAGAGAGAGAGAGAGAGAGAGAGAGAGAGAGAGAGAGAGAGAGAGAGAGAGAGAGAGAGAGAGAGAGAGAGAGAGAGAGAGAGACTAAAATAACAAAGGAATCGGCTGAACATAGAACAATTTAAGAGCGAAAGAGGAGAAAACGAACAGGTGATAATTGGAGGAGGAGGAAGAAGAAAAATGGAATAAAAGGGGAACAGAGAGAGAGAGAGAGAGAGAGAGAGAGAGAGAGAGAGAGAGAGAGAGAGAGAGAGAGAGAGAGAGAGAGAGAGAGAGAGAGAGAAAGCTATAACGGATGATAAACATAAGGAAAAATATAAATAAATAAAGTTAAGGAAAGAAAGAAAATGTAAGAAAGAAAGGAGAAAGAAAAAGAACGTGATAAAAAGTTGATCTATGTGTGAAATTACCTTGATAAAGAGGAAGAGGAAAGGAAGAGGATAGATGGAGAGGATGTGAAGAATAATGAATGGTTTAGAAGAGAAGAGAGAAGGTGAAGAGGACGAGGAGGAAGAAGAAATAATAAGAAGAGATTGTAGAAATAACAAAGGAATAAAGAGAAAGATAGTAAAGATAGAAATGATGTTGAAAGACAATCCAGAGAAAGAAAGAGAGAGAATGAGGTCAATGGATAGACGTAATTAAAAGGTCAAAGGAAAAGGTCAGGTCAAAAGAGAGAGAGAGAGAGAGAGAGAGAGAGAGAGAGAGAGAGAGAGAGAGAGAGAGAGAGAGAGAGAGAGAGAGAGAGAGAGAATCACACACAGAAAAATGCAATATTCAAACTTCATTTCAAATCTCATGTAAGACGGAAGCTGTAGAAATGAACTGCCAACTTTGAGAAGAACCTTAAATATGAATGAAAGCTGGACATCACACAAACCCTTATTCTGAACCACTTTGCTCTCACCACGGCTATTTTCAAAGGTCACACAGATGATTAGCTGAGTTCCCAAGAGTGTTTCTCCTGTCAGTATAGTAGAAATCTTGTTAAACTGTCACAATAACAGTAAAAAGAAAAAAACCGTGTCACTTCACTGTATTTTCGAAAGCCACTGAGATGATTAGTCGAGTTCTCGGGTGTGTTTCTTCTGTCAGTAATGTAGAAAGCTTGTTAATCTGTCATTAGAACCATAAAAATAGTCTTGAAAACCCGTGTTACTTCACCACGACTCTTTCCAAAGGCCACAGAGATGATTAGCGGCGTTCTCAAGAGTGCTTCACCTGTTACTGTAGTAGAAATCTTGTTAATCTGTCACCAGAACCTTAAAAACACCCTTAAAAAACCCGCATGTAGTGGAGATGCGGCCTGGAAGTGTTTTAGAATATAAGTCGTAGAGCGAAGGGGCAAGGGAGGGAAGGACAAAGGTTTCCAATGACTGACGGGACACAGGACTCGGGAAGCGTACCCTAGCCATCCCACTCCTTGACTTAACACTGGTGGCAGCGGTGGGATGCGCCATTCTGGATGGGAAGATTGAAGAGTCTCTTGAAAATGGGAAAACTTGGAGCTTATTTGTGTGTTAATGGTAAATAGAAATGTAGAAGGAGAGAGAGAGAGAGAGAGAGAGAGAGAGAGAGAGAGAGAGAGAGAGAGAGAGAGAGAGAGAGAGAGAGAGAGAGAGAGAGAGAGAGAGAGTAAATTGAAGCTGTTAGCAAGTTACTGATAATGATTGCAAGAGAGAGAGAGAGAGAGAGAGAGAGAGAGAGAGAGAGAGAGAGAGAGAGAGAGAGAGAGAGAGAGAGAGAGAGAGTGTCAGAAAATGTTGTTGAATGAAGTAAAAGAAAAAAGTAAGAAATTGAAAGAAATAAGAAAAAGTCAGTGTGAGAAAAATTGAGGATTACGTGAGAGAGAGAGAGAGAGAGAGAGAGAGAGAGAGAGAGAGAGAGAGAGAGAGAGAGAGAGAGAGAGAGAGAGAGAGAGAGAGAGAGTAAATATAATCCACAGCTTCTAATAATTTCCTACCAATTATGAATTTTTCTCCATTACGTGACATTTTTAATATTTTTTCTTCTGTTGTGAAGCAAAATTAGTTTGAAATTGACTAATGAACTTGATTTAAAGCCTGCTCTTCCTCTTCCTCCTTCTCCTCCTCTTCTTCTTCCTCCTCCTCCTCCTCCTTCTCCTCCTCCTCCTCCTCCTCCTCCTCCTCCTCCTCCTCCTCCTCCTCCTCCTCCTCCTCCTCCTCCTCCTTCGTCTTTGTTTATAATTGACAAATTTTGGTGTTAGGATGAATGTGTGTGTGTGTGTGTGTGTGTGTGTGTGTGTGTGTGTGTGTGTGTGTGTGTGTGTGTGTGTGTGTGTGTGTGTGTGTGTGTTTGATTCATCTTTTTCTCTTCTTTTTTTCTATTTTACTTTATTGTTTGCTCTATTTTTATACTTTTTTCTTTATTTATGTTCTTTTATGTTTGTATCTCTACTCTTACTGCCACCACCACCACCACCACTACTACTACTACTACTACTACTACTACTACTACTACTACTACTACTACTACTACTACTACTAAATAATAATTAAAAACATGACAACATGAATTAAAAACAAGAAAATAAAAAAGAACAAAGAAAAGGAAGAGGAGGAGGAGGAGGAGGAGGAGGAGGAGGAGGAGGAAGAGGAGGAGTGGGAGGAGGAGGAGGAGGAGGAAGAGGAAGAGGATAAAGTGAGAGGAGGAGAAAAGCTTATGTCTACTTAACGGTTCTCTTTTATGCTCCAAGAGAGAGAGAGAGAGAGAGAGAGAGAGAGAGAGAGAGAGAGAGAGAGAGAGAGAGAGAGAGAGAGAGAGAGAGAGAGAGAGAGAGTCATAAATATTTCAACACGCCATAAAATTTGCTACTTGGCATTGTGGGGTTTTGCTTTTCCTTTCACCAGCATTACGACTTCATGGAGAGGAGGAGGAGGAGGAGGAGGAGGACGACAAGAAGAAGGAAAAGAAGAACTGGCAGAGAAGGATGAGGAGGTGAGGAGAAGGAGGGAAAGAAGAAGGAAAAAGATGAGCTGGTAGAAGATGAAGAGAGGAGGAGGAGGAGGAGGAGGAGGAGGAGAAGAAGGAAGAACAAAAGAACAAGAAAAAAAGAATAAAGAGATTTCGAGTAAGAAGAAATAAAAAAAGGTGAGAATTCGAGGAAGAGGAGGAGGAGGAGGAGGAGGACAGGACTGGAGAAAAAGTAGCACAAGAAGAAGAATATGAAGAGCAGGAGGAGGAGGAGGAGGAGGAAGAAGAATAAGATGACGAGGAAGAGGAAGAAAACAAAGTAGAAGAGGAGAAAGAGGAGGAAGAAGAAGCGGTTTTAGAACTAACAGAAAAAAAATAGAGAAAGACAGAGGACAATCCAGAGAGAGAGAGAGAGAGAGAGAGAGAGAGAGAGAGAGAGAGAGAGAGAGAGAGAGAGAGAGAGAGAGATTACCTCCCCTAAGGGCACACTGCGGGGGTGCGTCTAAGGGAGATAAAGGGGTCTTAGTTCCCCTTTGTCCCTTTAGTGGGTGTGCCTGGAGGAGAGAGAGAGAGAGAGAGAGAGAGAGAGAGAGAGAGAGAGAGAGAGAGAGAGAGAGAGAGAGAGAGAGAGAATGAATGAAAGCATGGGAGGAGAGGAAGAAGAAAAGCAGAAAGATAAGATTTGATGCTTATTTCTTTTATTTCTTTTTTCTTCGTATTATTATTATTGTTATTGTTGTTGTTGTTGTTGTTGTTGTTGTTTGCGGTGTGTTATTGTTGTCAGCAATTTTCCCCTGCGTAATGAAACTGTCTATAATCTCTCTCTCTCTCTCTCTCTCTCTCTCTCTCTCTCTCTCTCTCTCTCTCTCTCTCTCTCTCTCTCTCTCTCTCTCTCTCACATAATCTTCACCTGAAGGGGTCTAGGAGTGACGCAAACGTGGCTGAGGTGACGCAGGTGTGACGGTGTGAGAGAGAGAGAGAGAGAGAGAGAGAGAGAGAGAGAGAGAGAGAGAGAGAGAGAGAGAGAGAGAGAGAGAGAGAAAGGTGAAATCTCATCTCTCGTTTATCTTGAAGCCTTTTGTTCCCCTTTCTCTCTCTCTCTCTCTCTCTCTCTCTCTCTCTCTCTCTCTCTCTCTCTCTCTCTCTCTCTCTCTCTCTCTCTCTTCTTACCTTACCTTCCTTCATTCCTTTCCTTCACTCGAAATTACCTTTTATCATCTGTCCCTCTCCTTCCTTCCTTCCTTCCTTCCTTCCTTCCTTCCTTCCTTCTCTGTCTACCCGGAAGTATCATCTTTCTTTAAGTATTTAATGTTGAATTTGAAATCCACATAGAGAGAGAGAGAGAGAGAGAGAGAGAGAGAGAGAGAGAGAGAGAGAGAGAGAGAGAGAGAGAGAGAGAGAGAGAGAGAGAGAGAGAGAGAGGTGTTAAAGAGGAAAGGTTATCTGTTGTACATTTGTGTCCATCTACTTGTGTACACACACACACACTCTCTCTCTCTCTCTCTCTCTCTCTCTCTCTCTCTCTCTCTCTCTCTCTCTCTCTCTCTCTCTCTCTCTCTCTCTCTCTCTTCACCTCTTATCTTTTCACTTCTCACCTGTTTCCTCTCATGTCCTTTATCTCCTCCTCCTCCTCCTCCTCCTCCTCCTCCTCCTCCTCCTCCTCCTCCTCCTCCTCCTCCTCCTCCTCTCACTCTTCCTCGTCATCCTACTCCTTCTTTTCCTCTTTGTTCTCATTATCTTTCTATCGTCTTGTTTGGTTTTCATCTCTCCTCCTCCTCCTCCTCCTCCAGCATATTAGCCACGCACTCCCACGTGACTCTGTGTGCTAATCCTGTCAGCGTGTCAAAGAAACCTCTCTCTCTCTCTCTCTCTCTCTCTCTCTCTCTCTCTCTCTCTCTCTCTCTCTCTCTCTCTCTCTCTTGGTTGAAATTCGTGGGATTTTTTTTTAGTGAAATTCATGTTTTCTTTTTCTTCTTGTTTCTTTTGCGGGTTGAAATTCCTGTTCTTGTGTTTTTTTTTAATTGGTGTTTTTCTCAGGTAACTTTCTGTTTTTTGTGAATTTTTTTTGTTGAATTTTCTTCTTTTTTTGTTGAAATTCCTGTTTATTAATTGGTGTTTTTGGTGAAATTGCGTTTTTCGTGTTTCTTTGGTTGATTCGTGTTTTTTTCGTGAAATTCCCTTTTTTGTGGGTTTCTGATTGAAATTTGTGTTTTTTGGTGAAATTTGTTTTTTGTGTTGTTTTTTGGTTAAAATTTGTGTGTTTTTAGTGAAAGTCGCATTTTTCCATTTAATTATTGAAATTCATGTTATTTTTTGTGGTTTTTAATAAGGATAAGTAAACAAATAAATAGAACATATCCAGATACGTACATACGACTGTGGACACGTGACAAGTGTGGAGCATCAACGTGTGGGGAGTCACGTGGGTGTGTCTGTGCCAGTAGTCACGTTCACTGGGTTTTTTCTCCTTCTGCTGATATGTTTTTGTAAGTCACTTTAGCTTGTGGGGATTGTTGTCTGTTAGGAGAAGAGGAGGAGGAGGAAGGTTAAGAAGAAAAACAACTACAACAACAACAACAGCACCATCAACAACAACAACAACAGCAACAACAACAATAACAAAGAAGAGGAGAAGAAGGAAGAAGAAGAAAAACAAGAACATGAAGACGAAGTAGAAGAAGAAGCAGAAGAAGAAGAAGAAGAAGACGAAGCAGCAGAAGAGGAAGAAGAAAAAGAAAGAAGAAACAGAAAGGAGAAGTAGAAGAAGACGAAGAAGAAGTAGAAGACGAAAAGAAAAAGAAGACGAAGAAAAAGAAGAAGTGGAAGAAATCAGAGTGTAGGAGTGTGTGGTAATATAGTTTATCAAGACAGAAGAGGAGAAGGAAGATTACGAAGAACAGGAGGAGGAGGAGGAGGAGAATGAAGAAAAGAAGAAGAAGAAGGAGGAGGAGGAGGAGGAGGAGGAGGATGTGCAGTGAATGATGAACAGTAATGGTGATAGTTAGGGTGGTGTGGCTGGGTGTACATGAAGGGAGTGTTCAGGGAGGAAGGGGTGTTTGAAGGACAGGCTTGATAAGAAGTTAGAGGGGAGGACTGGAATAGACGGGCGGCTGACAGAGAGAAAATAGGAAGAAGAAGAAGAGGAGGAGGAGGAGGAGGAGGAGGAGGAGGAGGAGGAGGTGCTTATGTTTAGAATATATTTTTTATTCTTAATTTACTACTACTACTACTACTACTACTGTTGCCGTTTCTGTTATGACCACACATCCATCATCATTATCATTATCATCATCATCATCATCATCATCATCATCATCATCATCATCATTAGTAACAACAGCTGCAGTTAAATTAAGTTTGTCTCATAGTATAATATTTGTTTTCTTGTTTTCTCCTTTCTTTCTTTCTTTTTTTCTTCTTAATGTTTTGCCTGAAAGATATTTCATGTATATCTGTGTTATTATTATTATTATTATTATTATTATTATTATTATTATTATTATTATTATTATTATTATTGTTATTATTATTGTTATTGTTATTTTCTCATGCTCATTATTATTACTGTTATTGCTTTCATTCCTGCCGCTCAATCTGACAGCTGACTGACAGACGTACACACACACACACACACACACACACACACACACACACACACACACACACACACACACACACACACACACACACACACACACACACACACACACACACACACACACACACACACACACACACACACACACTCAAGTCTGACATTTAGATAAACACACACACACACACACACACACACACACGTGACCTTCAGCTGCCCTCTGTGTGTGTGTGTGTGTGTGTGTGTGTGTGTGTGTGTGTGTGTGTGTGTGTGTGTGTGTGTGTGTACACGCTTGCTTGCTTAAGCTGTATAATATTTTACTATCTCCCTCTATCTCTATTTTTTTATTCTCTCTCTCTCTCTCTCTCTCTCTCTCTCTCTCTCTCTCTCTCTCTCTCTCTCTCTCTCTCTCTCTCTCTCTCTCTCTCTCAGTTTTATTCTTTCGTCATTTAATTTTTTCTATTCTCTTCTTGAAAAAAAAAAAAGTTCTTTCCTTATTGGCCGAGCGTTTGCTGTTCCTTGAAGCTGATTGGATGACAGGAGGGACACACAGACAGAGGGACAGACAGACACACAGACACACACACACACAGACAGACAGACAGACAGACAGACCCTTTGGGCAGTCCTTTAGTTCTATCTCTTGTATATATTTTTTTGTTTATTTTTTTTTCATTTTTTTCCTTTTGTTTTTACTTTTGTCGATTTTTTTTAAGTGTTTTCTTGTGTTTATTTCCTTCATGTTTTTCTTACGATATGTTATCTTTTATTTCCTCTATCTTTTTTTCTTTTTCTTTAATTCCTTTTCGTTTGTTTCCTATCTTTTTTTATTTCGTGACTTTTTTTCTTTTTATTTTTTAGGTATTTTATCTCTCTCTCTCTCTCTCTCTCTCTCTCTCTCTCTCTCTCTCTCTCTCTCTCTCTCTCTCTCTCTCTCTCTCTCTCTCTCTCTCTCTCTCTCTGTGACATGTCTATTTCATGTTTTTTTTTCTAACTTCAGCTTTTGTTCACTTTAGCATCGTTATTTTATTTTGTTCTATTCTATTTTCGTTTATTTATTTATTTATCTATCTATTTATTTATTTATTTATTTTTGTTTTGAAATATTTGTAACTCTTCCTTGTCTTTGTACGAGTATATTGTTATATTTTTATTTTTTTATTTTTGTTGCATCATTATTTTTCATGTTATATTTTACTTATTTATTCACTTATATTTGTGATGAAATATTTAAAATTTATTTTTTTTATACTTTTCATCAGCAAAAATTTTTAACATTATGTTTTATTTATTAATTTTGGTGTTGAAATATTTGTAACTCCTCTTTTTTTATTTATTTATTTATTTATTTTTTTACTTTTTATTCTTTATACTTTTCATAAACATTAATTTTTCATGTTACGTTATGTTATGTTATTTACTTGTTTGTTTATTTTTGTGTTGCAATGTGTATTACTGGTCATCTTCACACATCCGGGTTGTGTTACACGGCTTGTGTTACATGGAAGCTGTGCAGCGAGGGACCAGCGCACCGCCCTGCTGTTCATCTTGTTGTTGCTGTTGTTGTTACATTCTTACTTGTAAGTGGTGATAATTATAATAATTATAATGATAATAATGCAAATAACAATGATAATAGTCACAACAATGATAATCAAAATAGTAATAGTAATCATAGCACTACTACTATTATTATTATTACTACTACTACTGCTTCTACTACTACTATACTACTACTACTACTACTGCTGCTGCTGCTGCTGCTGCTGCTGCTGCTGCTGCTGCTGCTGCTGCTGCTGCTGCTGCTGCTGCTGCTGCTGCTGCTGCTGCTGCTGCTGCTGCTGCTGCTGCTACACTAATGCTGTTACTGCTGCTGCTGCTGCAACAGCAGCAGCAGCAATAACAGCAGCAGCAGCTGCTGCTGCTGCTGCTGCTGCTGCTGCTGCTGCTGCTGCTGCTGCTGCTGCTGCTACACTAATACTACTGCTACAACAACAACAACAGCAACAACAACAGCAACAACTACTGCTGCTGCTGCTGCTACTACTACTACTACTACTACTACTACTACTACTACTACTACTACTACCACCACCACCACCACCACTACTACTAACGCTACTAATGCAACAACAACAACAACAACAACAACACTTCACATTCCCAGCACATTAGCAAAACACACCGAAGAGGAGAAAAAAATACACAAAAATAAATCCTTTTCCCTCCCCCCAAAAAAAAAAAATAAATAAAAAAAGGTGCACGATACTTAAAGACAAAATGGCCATTGCTGCCACTCGCGTCCCGTAAATCTTCGTTCACCATTGCACATTACTTCGTTCATAAAGGATAAGGAAATAAGGATACTTTTTTTAATCACCAGTACTGTGTGTGGAGAGAGAGAGAGAGAGAGAGAGAGAGAGAGAGAGAGAGAGAGAGAGAGAGAGAGAGAGAGAGAGAGAGATTGGTCAGTGTTAGTACTGTATTATAACTCTGTCTCTCTCTCTCTCTCTCACACACACACACACACACACACACACACTTCCCGGTGTTATTAGAGAGAGAGAGAGAGAGAGAGAGAGAGAGAGAGAGAGAGAGAGAGAGAGAGAGAGAGAGAGAGAGAGAGAGAGAGAGAGAGAGAGAGAATTAATTATGTGTGCATGTTCATAAGTAAACACACACACACACACACACACACACACACACACACACACACACACACACACACACCATCATCATCATCATCATCATCATCTCAGTATTCTCTTAAGGGCAGGGAAATGAAACCCTCCCATTGGTTGTGGCTCTGTGACGCCACTGTTATGTCATCGCCAGTATGACGTCACCACTGCGCCGGAATGGAGAGCTGTGATTGGTCCGTTTTATTGTTGAGGGATTGAGGCGAGAGATTTAGTGAAGTATTTTGCTATTGGCTGTTGATGGAGAGAGAGAGAGAGAGAGAGAGAGAGAGAGAGAGAGAGAGAGAGAGAGAGAGAGAGAGAGAGAGAGAGAGAGAGAGAGAGAGAGAGAGAGAGAGTTTAAATGCTCTAACTTATTTTCTTTGTTAGTTGTTCAAACATACATTTTTCACTCTCTCTCTCTCTCTCTCTCTCTCTCTCTCTCTCTCTCTCTTTACCATGAGAGAAAGAGAGAGAGAGAGAGAGAGAGAGAGAGAGAGAGAGAGAGGGAGAGAGAGAAAGAGAGAATTTAGTATGAAGGGAACATTTTACTCTTATCAATTCCTATCTACAGGATTGTGAAAGGAAAGAGGAAGAGGAGGAGGAAAGAGAATAGAGGAGCGAGAGAAAGAGAAAGAGGTGAGGAGGAAGAAAGATTATACAAAGAGAAGATAAAAGGAGGAGGAGGAGGAGGAGGAGGAAGAGGTGGTGGTGGTGGTGGTGGAGGAGGAAATAAGGGAGACGTGATAAAAATATGAACAAGAGGAGGAGGAGGAGGAGGAGGAGGAGGAGGAGGAGGAGGGAGGGAGTAAGAGGAAAGAGAATGGGAGAGGGAAGAGAATAAAGAAGGAGAGAAGAAACAAGAATAAAGATGCAGGAGAAAAGAGGAAAAAAGAAAAATAACACGAGAATGAGGAAATACAGGGAAGGAGGAAGAGAAGAAGGAAAGGAAGAGAGAGTGAGAACAGGAGAGTAAAGAATGGAGTGAAAGAGGAAGAGGAGAAAGAGGAGGAAGAGGGAGAGAAAAGTAGAGGATTTTTAGAAGCAATAATTTCCTTCTCTTTGATTTCCTCCCATTCCTAACACAAAAATTCCCATTCCTAAGATTAAAATACTCATTCCTAACGTAAAATTCTCATTCCTAATAAAATTTCCATTCCCAACACTAAAATTTTCATTCCTAACATTCCCATTTATAAAATTTTTCCATTCCTAACAAAAATTACCATTCCTAACAAAAAAATCCCATTTCTAAAAATACCCATTCCTAAAATTCCCATTCCTAACAAAAATTCCCACTAACAAAAAATTCCATTCCACTTCTGAAAATTCCCATTCCTAACAAAAATCTCATTCCTAACAAAAATTCCCTTTCCTGAACAAATTCCCATTCCTAACAAAAATTCCCATTCCTAACAATAATTTCCATTCCTAACAAAAATTCTCATTCCTAACAAAAATTCCCATTTCTAAATAAATTCTCATTCCTAACAAAAATTCCCATTCCTAACAAAAAATCCCATTTCTAAAAATTCCCATTCCTAACAAAATTCCCATTCCTAATAAAATTCCCATTCCTAACAAAATTCCCATTCCTAACAAAATTCCCATTCCTAACAAAAATCCCATTCCTAACAAAAATGTCCATTCCTAACAAAAATCTCCATTCCTAACAAAAATCCCTTTTCCTAAAAAAATTCCCATTCCTAACAAAATTCTCATTCCTAACAAAAATCCCATTCCTAACAAAATTCCCATTCCTAACAAAAATGTCCATTCCTAACAAAAATCCCCATTACTAACAAAAATCCCTATTCCTAAAAAATTCCAATTCCTAACAAAATTCCCATTCCTAACAAAATTCCCATTCCTAACAAAAAATTCCCATTCCTGAAAATCTCACAGAAATGTCCATTCCTAATTTTACATTCCCACTAAGAAACCTTCCCATTCCAGATTCCCATTATTCCAACTCCATATTGCCATTATTCCCACAACACACCGCCATTACTCCCATTCCAGACTCCCATTCCATATTCCTGTCTATAATTCCAAGTCATTATTCCAGTTTGTGTTCTTAACTTATTCACCATTCCAGGAGGCCTCATTCCCATCCATTCCCATTCCTAGCTCCTGTTCCCATTCCAGCTGGCCTTCTATTCCCCACTTTCAAGCCGCTGTTATTCTCTCTCTCTCTCTCTCTCTCTCTCTCTCTCTCTCTCTCTCTCTCTCTCTCTCTCTCTCTCTCTCTCTCTCTCTCTCTCTCTCTCAAGATAATGATTCTGCTGCTTGGATATTGTGCAAGAGAGAGAGAGAGAGAGAGAGAGAGAGAGAGAGAGAGAGAGAGAGAGAGAGAGAGAGAGAGAGAGAGCAGGTGCGTGTTTTGGAAAGTAAAAAATCAAATAATTTTGGCCTTTCATGAAGGAAATTCGATTTTCACTATCTCTCTCTCTCTCTCTCTCTCTCTCTCTCTCTCTCTCTCTCTCTCTCTCTCTCTCTCTCTCTCTCTCTCTCTCTCTCTCTCCCGTGTCAGTGTAAATGGATTGACTGAGAGATAGACGGAAAGATAAACACTCACACACACACACACACACACACACACACACACACACACACACACACACACACACACACACACACACACACACACACACACACACACACACACCTGTCTACTGATTATGTAATGTGAAGGATGTGGAGGAGGAGGAGGAAGAGGAGGAAGAAGAGGAAGAGGACGAGGAAGAGGAGGGGGAGGGGGAAGAGGAGGAGGATAAATAAAAACATGGAAAGATTTAAAATGATAAGAGAAATGGATACAGAGGGAGAGAGAGAGAGAGAGAGAGAGAGAGAGAGAGAGAGAGAGAGAGAGAGAGAGAGAGAGAGAGAGAGAGAGAGAGAGAGAGAGAGAGAATTAATCGCAACGGGAAAGGAAAAATTGCTGTGAGGGAAAAGAGAAGGAAGGAAGGAAGAAATTAAACAAAGAATAGAAAGCTAGAAAAGAAGAAGAAAAGAGATAAAGGAAGAAAAAAGAAAGAAAGGAAGGAAAAAGAGGAAATATATGAAGGAAAAACAGAAAGATAAATGAAGGAAAATAGATAAATAAGAAGATGGGTGAAGGAAAGAAGGAATAAAAGAAAGATGAAGGAAAAATAGAAAGAAAGGAAAGAAAGAAGAATAGAAGAATAAACAGAAAAGGAGAAATAAAGAAATAGATAAAGAATACAAAGAAAGAAAGGAAGGAAGGAAGGAAAGAAGAAAGATGAGGGAATAAAGGAAAACGGATGAAGGAAGGAAGGAAGGAAGGGGAAACTTTAATAACAGCAATAAAAATAATTAAATCCAGACACTGTAATTAAATCTACGAAGGGAGGATTACTTGCAGAAAATACACCCTGGAAAATTACACCTATTACTACTGCTATTATTATTATTATTATTATTATTATTATTATTATTATTATTATTATTATTGTTGGTGTTGTTGTTGTTGTTACTGTATTAAAAGCTTCCTCCTCCTACTCATCCTCCTCCTCCTCCTCCTCCTCCTCCTCCTCCTCCTCCTCCTCCTCCTCCTCCTCCTCCTCTACTCTCACACTTCATGCTCTCCTACACTTCTTTTGACTCTCACACCCTCCACGATAGGCCTACTCTCTCTCTCTCTCTCTCTCTCTCTCTCTCTCTCTCTCTCTCTCTCTCTCTCTCTCTCTCTCTATTTTTTGTCTTATTTTTATTATTTTATGTGTGTCTTTGTCTGTTTGTCTGCCTGTCTGTCTTAGTAACACTTTTACTCCTCCTCCTCCTCCTCCTCCTTCACTCCTTTCCTTCAGTTCCATTTCTTCATTATTTCCTTCACTTTTCTTCACTCCTTCACTCCTGTTCACTTCCTTCACTCCTCCACTCCTTCGTACACTCCTTCACTCCTTCCTGCACTCCTTCACTCCTTACCTACACTTTCATTTCTTCATTATTTCTTTCACTCTTTCCTTCACCCTTTCACTTCTTCACTCCTTCCTTCACTCCTTCACTCCTTCCTTCACTCCTCCACTCCTTCGTACACTCCTCCACTCCTTCCTTCACTCCACTCCTTTCTTCCACTCCTCCACTGCTTCAGCCTTCCAACACCCAGTCAGTCCCGCCCTGTGGCTAATCTCTTACTACACTCTCCTATCCTTTATCCTTCCCTCCCTTTTATCTTCCTCCACTATGCATCTGGAATCCTTTCATACGCCCTCCTACACTCCTACACCCTCTCGCACTCCGCCTTCCTACACTACACGTGACGCGCCTACACATACACACACATACACACACACAGAGGGGGATTGTGTACTGTGCTGGTATGAAGAAAGGTGTTTTAGATACAAAGAACACAAAAACACAGGGGTCGGTACAAGAAAACCCATTAGGCCTACACACGGCTGGTTCCTTATAAAGTATGGCTACCTATTTTCACCTATTATCCCTACTCGTGTGTTAGTATAATCTTCTTTCAAGCCTCGCCTCTGATTCGCCACTAATAACCTGATTACTGGGGTTGTTTATGTTCTCTGCCTGTTTCTTTCTTAGTTTAGTTTTGTCAAGTTTGAACCGGTTACTTCCTGCCCTGATTACTGACCTTGAGGATTTTCTTTATGCCACCCTTGTTGTATCCCTCACGACTCTTCCATACATCAGATCTCTTGTTACATCTCTCAGCACACTTCAGCACCTCCACCAGATTCCACTCTTAATGTTACCCTGCTCTCGTTACTGACCCTAAGAATCTTGTTATATCCCTTAGGACACTTCCCCCTCGTTACATCTGTCAGCACACTTCAGCACCTCCATCATGTCCACTCTTAATGTTGTCTGTCTTACTACATATGAAAGCTTCTATCTGTCCAGGAACATTTGTCCTCGCCTGTACCTCCTGAGTCATTCTGGCCTGTAGTGACTGCCTGCCCTGCCAGCTCCGAGCGGCCTGCTGTGGGAGGTCTGTCTGTAGTGTTGCTGGCATTACCTCACCAACCATACTCTTGCTTTGAGGCTTCTTGGTGTGTGTGTGTGTGTGTGTGTGTGTGTGTGTGTGTGTGTGTGTGTGTGTGTGTTTAGCTATATGTCTGTTTGTCTGCCTCATTGGATGGACTGATGGGTGGATGGATGTATGGATGGCTCGCTGCCTGTCTGTCTGTCTATCTGTCTGTCTGTTTGTCTATCTATTTCTCTCTCTCTCTCTCTCTCTCTCTCTCTCTCTCTCTCTCTCTCTCTCTCTCTCTCTCTCTCTCTCTCTCTCTCTCTCTCTCTCTCAGTAAAGGGAGGAACGGTAGCCAAAGGGCAGGCATCAAAGGCTATTTTATGTGTGTGTGTGTGTGTGTGTGTGTGTGAGAGAGAGAGAGAGAGAGAGAGAGAGAGAGAGAGAGAGAGAGAGAGAGAGAGAGAGAGAGAGAGAGAGAGAGAGAGAGAGAGAGAGAGAGAACATTGGTGGTACGAAGGATGTGGAAAAATATCTTTATCACTCTTGGTTTACGTAAAGAGGAGGAGGAGGAGGAGGAGCAGGAGGAGGACGTAGGAGGGAGGATAGCTGAAATAGAAGGGAAAAGGGAAAAAAATATGAAGAAGAGGAGGAAAAAGGAGGAAGAAGACGAAAAGGAGGAGGTGATGGAAGAGGAAGAGGAGGAGGAACAAAGGATGATGATGATGGTGATATAGTAATGATGATGGAAGAAAAATATGAAGAGGAGAAAGAGAGAGAGAGAGAGAGAGAGAGAGAGAGAGAGAGAGAGAGAGAGAGAGAGAGAGAGAGAGAGAGAGAGAGAGAGAGAGAGAGAAATGGGGAATAAGATAAGAAGGTAGAAGGAGGAGGAAGAGAAGGAAGAGTGAGAGAGCGAATAAAAAAAAAGAATAAGAAGAAAAGTAAAAGCTGAAGAAGAAGGAGGAGGAGGAGGACGAGAAGGAGGAGGAGGAAGAGGAAGAGGAGGAAACAGATATATAAAAGAAGGAAGAAAACGAAAATATATATGGAAGGCAAAAATAAGATAAAACGAAGAGGAGGAGGAGGAGGAGGAGGAGGAGGAGGAGGAGGAGGAGGAGGAGGAGGAGGAGGAGGAGGAAGAAGAAGTAAAAGGAAAAAGAAGGCGTGAAACACATGTAAGAGGAATGAAGAAGCGCAGGAGGAGGAGGAGGAGGAGAAACAGGAAGAGGAGTAGGAGGAGGAGGAGGAGGAAGAGAAGGAGGGTGTGAAGGAAGACGAAGTGACGTGAGGTTATGAGTTTGGCAAGTTCTCTCTCTCTCTCTCTCTCTCTCTCTCTCTCTCTCTCTCTCTCTCTCTCTCTCTCTCTCTCTCTCTCTCTCTCACTGTCTACGCCCTTTCTCAGTTATTTTTATCTTTATATCTCCCTTATATCACCCTAATATTGGCTTTAATCACCCTAATATAACTAATACTACCTTATCTGACTCTAATATAACACTAATACTCTCCCTTACTCTCTCTCTCTCTCTCTCTCTCTCTCTCTCTCTCTCTCTCTCTCTCTCTCTCTCTCTCTCTCTCTCTCTCTCTCTCTCTCTCTCTCTCCCTCATGCCCCAGTGACTAACGGAAGCAGTGTTATTCATATGCACAGGTATTCACGTGTTAATTCTCACCTTTGTTTACCTGTGCTATTAACAGGTGGCCAGATTGTGCAGGTGTGTGTGTGTGTGTGTGTGTGTGTGTGTGTGTGTGAGAGAGAGAGAGACAGAGAGAGGGAAGATGTGTAAGGTTAAAGGCGTGTTTGAAATTCTCTCTCTCTCTCTCTCTCTCTCTCTCTCTCTCTCTCTCTCTCTCTCTCTCTCTCTCTCTCTCTCTCTCTCTCTCTCTCTCAGGTTGCACCTCTCATATTTACTCTTGCTCTTCATTCTATTCATATTTATTAATTTTTCATCAGCCCCTCTTTCCTCCCCCTCTTCCCGCCCCTCTCCCTCCCATTCTCCCCTCCCCTCCCATCTCTCCCTCGGTGATTAGTCATTCATATTTTACGTGTTTGTTATTTATGAAATTACATATATTTTGTTATATCACGGGGGAGAGGGAGAGAGAGAGAGAGAGAGAGGGAAAGTGTGAATAATGAATGAGAGGGAAGTAGAGAGATGTGTTTTATCATGTTACTGCTGCTGCTACTGCTGCTGTTACTACTGCTGCTACTACTACTACTACTACTACTACTACTACTACTACTACTACTACTACTACTACTACTACTACTACTACTACTGCTGCTACTACTACTACTACTACTACTACTGCTACTACTACTATTAATACTAATACTAATACTAATACTACTACTACTACTACTAGCTGTATGTAACAAAATCGCATCATTCTCTCTCTCTCTCTCTCTCTCTCTCTCTCTCTCTCTCTCTCTCTCTCTCTCTCTCTCTCTCTCTCTCTCTCTCTCTCTCTCTCTCTCTCTCTCTCTCCTCTCATCCCCTGGTCTTTTAACCTGTCCATGTGTCCCCTACGCCTTCTCCACCCTCCCCCTCGCCCTCCCCACAACCCCGCCCTGTCAGATGAGCCGCATCAGTCGTGGTGAAGGTGCAGCCCCGCAGTGAAGCCTCGGGGCGGGCACTTACCTGGCGCTGAGTGGCGGGGAAGGGGATCACGCCAAGACTCACCTCACACCTCACACTGTACTAGATAGCTGCTCCCTTAACTGTTGAGAAGTAAATGACTACCTGGCTGATTAAGTGACTGAGTGATTACCTAATGGCTTCCTTCATTGAGATTACGACTAACAAACTAACTAAGAATTCAGTTTACTAAGATATTCGTAGCTAAATAACTAGTAATTAATTAAGTAGCCATTCAAGTAAGTAACTAAATGCCTGACTGACTGACTGGCGGACTGACTGACTGACTGACTGACTGACTGACTGACTGACTGACTGACTGACTGATTGACTCCATTTTTTATTTTTTTACTTTCTCAATTTTCATTCTTCTTGGTTTCTCTTAAATTTTTCTCATGTTCTGTCTACCTCCTCTCTTTCTTCTCTGTTTGCCTCTTCTCTCTCTTAAACATCAGCATCTCTCTTCTTTTGTGGTAATCTCTTCTTTCCTCTCCTCCACACAGGTAAGGGACGCCCAGGTGTGCTCCAGGTGTGGCCGTGTCCTCGCAGGTGTGCTAATTAAGGCGTTATGCAGGTGTGTCCAGGTTAGGTTTTCTTTTTCTTTTTTCTTTGTTTTGTTTCTTTTGTTTTGTAATTTTGTTTTCTTGTTTTCTGTTTATGTTTTTTATTTTGTTTTGTTTCTTGTTTAGATTCTTATTGTTTTTTTTTATATTTGCTTCTTTTCTTCAGTTTTTTCTTTTCCTTCTTTCTTTTCCTTTTTTTCTTATTTGTTTTTCTTTTTCCTTTCCTTATCTTTATTTTTTATTGTTTTTTTCTTTTCATTATTCTTGTTCCTATTCTTATAACTTCCTTTCATATATTAGTCAGTCTCTCTCTCTCTCTCTCTCTCTCTCTCTCTCTCTCTCTCTCTCTCTCTCTCTCTCTCTCTCTCTCTCTCTCTCTCTCTCTCTCTCTCTCTCTCTCTCTCTCTCTCTCTCTCTCCTTTTTTCCCCAGTTATTTTTTATCAACGAGGAAAAATAAACAAACTCGGAAAAATATATTTGAGTCCCTCCAATTTCTGGCGAGGCGTCCTCCGTTTTCTGTGGAGACTCATAGAGAAGAAAACGGGAAACATGGTGGCAGGTGAGGGCAAGAAAGTGCGTGTGTGGGTCATTTTTGTGAGGAATTTTGGGAGGAGGAGATGGAGGAGGAGGACGAGGAGGAGGAGGAGGAGGAGGATATTTGAGGGAAGATAGATACAAGAAGAGAAGAGTAACAGGAAAAGAGGAGGAAGAGGAGGAGGAGGAGGAGGAGGAGGATATTTGAGGGAAGATAGATACAAGAAGAGAAGAGTAACAGGAAAAGAGGAGGAAGAGGAGGAGGAGAAGGAGGAGGAGGAAGTAGAGAAAAGGAGGAGGAGGAGGAGGAGGAGGAAGACAAGGAAGAGAAATGAGAGGCAGTTAAGGAAATGGAATAAATAGAAGGGAAGAGGCACGGGAAGAGGAGGATAAAGAAGAGGAAGAAGAAGAGAAAGAAAATGGATGACAGGACTTAACAGAAAACGAGATGCGAGTGTGTTGACATTTCAGGTAATTTGGCAGTCTCTCTCTCTCTCTCTCTCTCTCTCTCTCTCTCTCTCTCTCTCTCTCTCTCTCTCTCTCTCTCTCTCTTTCTAAAACCATAAAACCAAAACTGAACGAAAATATTAAAGAAAAAATAGAAATTGAAAAAAATAACAAAAAAAAACATGAATTAAAACAGTAAAGTATAAAAAAAACTTTAAATTAATGAATGAAACCAAAACTAAGAAAAATATTAAAGAAATAAAAAAAATTATGAAAAGAAAAGAAATGAAAGATTACCAATGCGATGTCAGTGTGTGTGTGTGTGTGTGTGTGTGTGTGTGTGTGTGTGTGTGTGTGTGTGTGTAGCGAAAAAAATCCTCAGAAATTGTAAAGAAAAGCATGAAATTTGGACGCTGTTGAGCCGCTGGGCCGCCATTATCCTGAGAGAGAGAGAGAGAGAGAGAGAGAGAGAGAGAGAGAGAGAGAGAGAGAGAGAGAGAGAGAGAGCTTTTCCTATGATGATGGCAGGCTGTTATGCATCATTGGAGCCTAACTTTACTCTCTCTCTCTCTCTCTCTCTCTCTCTCTCTCTCTCTCTCTCTCTCTCTCTCTCTCTCTCTCTCTCTCTGTTTAAACATTCTGTAATTAATGTGTTTTTCTTTTTCCTTTTCCTTTTTTTTCCGTCACTCTAAAAATGGTTTAATGATTTTGTTTATTTATTTTTCTCTCTTTCTTTGTATTGTTTTGTTTACTTGTTTATTTTTGCGTCAATATAATGAAGCTCGTGTGCGTGTGTGTGTGTGTGTGTGTGTGTGTGTGTGTGTGTGTGTGTGTGTGTGTGTGTGTGTGTGTGTGTGTGTGTGTGTGTGTGTATGGATTTAAATGGTGTGTGTGTGAGAAAGAGAGAGAGAGAGAGAGAGAGAGAGAGAGAGAGAGAGAGAGAGAGAGAGAGAGAGAGAGAGAGAGAGAGAGAGAGAGAGCTGAGTTAGGTTAGTCAAGATCCCTTTCATCTATGTATTTATTTATCCTTTTCTCTCTCTCTCTCTCTCTCTCTCTCTCTCTCTCTCTCTCTCTCTCTCTCTCTCTCTCTCTCTCTCTCTCTCTCTCTCTCTATCTATCTATCTATCTATCTATCTATCTGTCAGTCTGTCTGTCTGTCTCACTCTGTATATATGAATGTATGTACGTATGTATGTATCTATTTATCTATTCATCTGTTTGTTTTCTTCTTATTTATCTATCTATCTATCTATCTATCTATCTATGTATCTATCAATCCATAACTGTGTGTGTGTGTGTGTGTGTGTGTGTGTGTGTGTGTGTGTGTGTGTGTGTGTGTGTGTGTGTGTGTGTGTGTGTGTGTGTGTGGATGTGCTTGTGTGTGCGCGCGTCTGCTGTCTGTCTTTCTGTCTGTGTGTGCGTGTGTGCGACAGACATAAAATCCAAAATTGGTCTGTCCATCTGTGTGTGTGTCTTGCGTCTGGGCGGCCGTGGCACTGAATTGGCCGTGGGATGAACACTGCCTGGCGTGAAATTGTTGAAAAAAGCTCCGACAAGTTGCGAGATTTGAACCATTCCGTATCTGCAAAAAGAATTATCTGAAAAAAAAAAACGAAAAAAAAACGAAAAAAAAAAAAACGAGAGAAAAAAAAAGATTCAAAAGGCGAAGCGGGACGGGGTTGGTGCTGGCGGGGATAGGGCGGGGCGGGGCGGGGCGGGGAGGGGTCAGGGGTGTGGGGAAAAAAGTTTGGTCTATGCCACTCTTGCTCCGATATTACCCGTTTTCTAAGAGGCAGGCTAAGCAGGGCATACTTTTATTTGACTTTAGCATATGCTGTATTGCTTCATATTTTTTTAGTCTTTTCTTATTTCTTGCATCTTTCTTTATTTTCATGTTCTTTTATGTTTTTATGTTGCTATGTTCTCCCAGTCTTCCTACCTGCATGTTGCCCTATCCGTATGTGGCTTAATTAATCCATAACTAATTAATAACAGGTGTGGTGCATGGCAAGTGACCTAACCTAACCTAACATGACCTGACCAAACGGAAGTGTGTTGACATTTTACGTAATATGGCTCTCTCTCTCTCTCTCTCTCTCTCTCTCTCTCTCTCTCTCTCTCTCTCTCTCTCTCTCTCTCTCTCTCTCTCTCTCTCTCTCTCTCTTGTACTAAAAACAATTCCTTCTCTCTGCTATTAATGGGACAGCCTGCTAACGCGCTTCTCTTTAAACTTAATGTATGGAATGTGGGAGAAAAAAAATACTCTTGTGTCTAACTTTTATTTGTGTGTGTGTGTGTGTGTGTGTGTGTGTGTGTGTGTGTGTGTGTGTGTGTGTGTGTGTGTGTGTGTGTGTGTGTGTGTGTGTGTGAGCAGCAAATATTAACATACGACAGAGAGAGAGAGAGAGAGAGAGAGAGAGAGAGAGAGAGAGAGAGAGAGAGAGAGAGAGAGAGAGAGAGAGAGAGATTTTATCCCACCCTTATCTCTCTTTCTGTTTTTATCTCTCTTTTTTATCTTTTTGTCTATTTTCTCGCTTTTTTATTATCTCTCTTCCTCTCTTAATTGACTCTTTTTAATGACCCATATCTGTTTTTTCCCTTTTCCTTTTTTTTGTGTTTTCCTTCTTCATCTCTTTTTCCCCTTTCCATTTTTTTCCTCTCCCATCTCTTCTTTTCTTCTCATCTTTATTTTCCCTCTCTCATCTCTTTTTTTCACTGCCTCTTTTTTTTTCCTCTATTTCCTCTTTCCTTCCGCAGCATCAAAAAGGATTACTTATTTATTTATTTTTTTTCATGAGAATTCAAAGTCTCCATTATCAGGATTACAAATACTTTTAAGGTAATTATTATAACTGAATTTTAATTGTTATAGTGTGTAATAATAATGATGATGATGATGATGATGATGATGTTGATTGTAATGAACGTAGATATGGTAATAGTCGTGGTGGTGGTGGTCGCAGTAA
>NC_087196.1:5005857-5008357 GCF_035594125.1 Scylla paramamosain | reverse complement strand
AGAAGAGCAGTTAGCATGAAAATAGCGGTAGAAGACAGCTAGATATGCAATATTGCGGCGGTGAGAGAGAGGCTGAAGACAGTTAGTTAGAGGAGAGGAGTTGATGAGACGAAAAGCTTTTGATTCCACCCTGTCTAGAAGAGCAGTATGAGTGGAACCCCCCAGACATGTGAAGCATACTCCATACATGGACGGATAAGGCCCTTGTACAGAGTTAGCAGCTGGGGGTGAGAAAAACTGGCGGAGACGTCTCAGAACACCTAACTTCATAGAAGCTGTTTTAGCTAGAGATGAGATGTGAAGTTTCCAGTTCAGATTATAAGTAAAGGACAGACCGAGGATGTTCAGTGTAGAAGAGGGGGACAGTTGAGTGTCATTGAAGAAGAGGGGATAGTTGTCTGGAAGGTTGTGTCGAGTTGATAGATGGAGGAATTGAGTTTTTGAGGCATTGAACACTACCAAGTTTGCTCTGCCCAATCAGAAATTTTAGAAAGATCAGAAGTCAGGCGTTCTGTGGCTTCCCTGCGTGATATGTTTACCTCCTGAAGGGTTGGACGTATATGAAAAGACGTGGAAAAGTGCAGGGTGGTATCATCAGCGTAGGAGTGGATAGGACAAGAAGTTTGGTTTAGAAGATCATTAATGAATAATAAGAAGAGAGTGGGTGACAGGACAGAACCCTGAGGAACACCACTGTTAATAGATTTAGGAGAAGAACAGTGACCGTCTACCACAGCAGCAATAGAACGGTCAGAAAGGAAACTTGAGATGAAGTTACAGAGAGAAGAATAGAAACCGTAGGAGGGTAGTTTGGAAATCAAAGCTTTGTGCCAGACTCTATCAAAAGCTTTTGATATGTCCAAGGCAACAGCAAAAGTTTCACCAAAATCTCTAATAGAGGATGACCAAGACTCAGTAAGGAAAGCCAGAAAATCACCAGTAGAGCGGCCTTGACGGAACCCATACTGGCGATCAGATAGAAGGTTGTGAAGTGATAGATGTTTAAGAATCTTCCTGTTGAGGATAGATTCAAAAACTTTAGATAGGCAGGAAATTAAAGCAATAGGACGGTAGTTTGAGGGATTAGAACGGTCACCCTTTTTAGGAACAGGTTGAATGTAGGCAAACTTCCAGCAAAAAGGAAAGGTAGATGTTGACAGACAGAGCTGAAAGAGTTTGACTAGGCAAGGTGCAAGCACGGAGGCACAGTTTCGGAGAACAATAGGAGGGACCCCATCAGGTCCATAAGCCTTCCGAGGGTTTAGGCCAGCGAGGGCATGGAAAACATCATTGCGAAGAATTTTAATAGGTGGCATGAAGTAGTCAGAAGGTGGAGGAGAGGGAGGAACAAGCCCAGAATCGTCCAAGGTAGAGTTTTTAGCAAAGGTTTGAGCAAAGAGTTCAGCTTTAGAAATAGATGTGATAGCAGTGGTGCCATCTGGTTGAAATAGAGGAGGGAAAGAAGAAGAAGCAAAGTTATTGGAGATATTTTTGGCTAGATGCCAGAAATCACGAGGGGAGTTAGATCTTGAAAGGTTTTGACATTTTCTGTTAATGAAGGAGTTTTTGGCTAGTTGGAGAACAGACTTGGCATGATTCCGGGCAGAAATATAAAGTGCATGAGATTCTGGTGATGGCTTAAGTACCATTTGTGGGCCACCTCTCTATCATGTATAGCATGAGAACAAGCTGTGTTAAACCAAGGTTTAGAAGGTTTAGGACGAGAAAAAGAGTGAGGAATGTATGCCTCCATGCCAGACACTATCACCTCTGTTATGCGCTCAGCACACAAAGATGGGTCTCTGACACGGAAGCAGTAGTCATTCCAAGGAAAATCAGTAAAATACCTCCTCAGGTCCCCCCAACTAGCAGAGGCAAAACTCCAGAGGCACCTTCGCTTAGGGGGATCCTGAGGAAGGAATGGAGTGATAGGACAAGATAAAGATATGAGATTGTGATCGGAGGAGCCCAACGGAGAAGAAAGGGTGACAGCATAAGCAGAAGGATTAGAGGTCAGGAAAAGGTCAAGAATGTTGGGCGTATCTCCAAGACGGTCAGGAATACGAGTAGGGTGTTGCACCAATTGCTCTAGGTCATGGAGGATAGCAAAGTTGTAGGCTAGTTCACCAGGATGGTCAGTGAAGGGAGAGGAAAGCCAAAGCTGGTGGTGAACATTGAAGTCTCCAAGAATGGAGATCTCTGCAAAAGGGAAGAGGGTCAGAATGTGCTCCACTTTGGAAGTTAAGTAGTCAAAGAATTTCTTATAGTCAGAGGAGTTAGGTGAGAGGTATACAGCACAGATAAATTTAGTATGAGAGTGACTCTGTAGTCGTAGCCAGATGGTGGAAAACTCGGAAGATTCAAGAGCGTGGGCACGAGAGCAGGTTAAGTCATTGCACACATAAACGCAGCATCCAGCTTTGGATCTAAAATGAGGATACAGAAAGTAGGAGGGAACAGAAAAGGGGCTACTGTCAGTTGCCTCAGACACCTGAGTTTC
>NC_087196.1:4988357-5000857 GCF_035594125.1 Scylla paramamosain | reverse complement strand
GAGAGAGAGAGAGAGAGAGAGAGAGAGAGAGAGAGAGAGAAACATGATATTTTTAATTGGGTTCAAAATGGCCTTGAAATGAATACAAGTTAATTAGTTACTTTTTTTTTATGTTGTTTTCTTTTTGTTTCCTTTCTTTTTTGTTTCTCTTTCTTTCTCTCTCTCTCTCTCTCTCTCTTTCAGAACTCTTGAATTTGCTTTTATTTTTTCGTTCTTGTTTTTCTTTCTTCGTGTATACGTTTTGATGTTTGTTCGTTTGTTTGTTTGCTTTGTTTTTCTTTTTTTTAGTACACGTGGATTTTTCAATTTTCTCTTTTCATTATTATTATTATTATTATTATTTCTTCTTTTTTTTAGTTTTTTCGTGCCTTTAATCTTATAACATCAAATACTTTTTTTTTTCTTTTGCATATTCTTCCTGCTATTTCCTTTTCTCTGTCATCGTTATCATATTATTATTGTTGTTTATTTATCTATTCATTAATTCACTTATATGTACTTGTTTTTATTCATTTTCTCATATTTACTTTCATTCTTTTTCATATTTACTCATTCTTTAGGTCTTTTACTCTAGTTCTCTTTCTCTTCCTTCTTTTTTTCCTTTATTAGAATATTATTTTTTAATAGTTAGTCCTTTAATAATTAGTTTTCTTTTATTACGCCTCGTTTTCTTTCGTAATGTAAACGAAGGATAACTAACAAAGAATGCTGAGAATTATGAAAAGTAAAAGAGGAAGAGAAGGAAGAGAAGAAAAAAATATATATATGTGTGAGAGAAAGAGGAAGAAAAAAAAAAAAAAGAAAATCCCATAACTTTCGTAAATCAAAGCAAAATGAAGTAATTATCCTCAAAGTACCTCACAGCATTATACGTAGTCTGGAATGATGCTTTGCTCTCTCTCCAGGACAGTTGTCACAGGCCACAAAAATTAATACAGTCTGGTTGTCTTGAGTGTCCCAGTGGTGGTGCAGAAACCTTGATAAACTGTCACTGGAATCAAGAAAACACACCTCAACACTTGCAACTTACACTATAATAACTCGCACTGTAATATCTTCCACTAGAGGTTAATGAAAACAGTTCAGGTAAGACGCTGAACATGTGACAAAGCAGGTCTTTATTATTATTATTACTATCATTATTTATTTATTTGTTTACTTCTACTCTATTTATTTATTTATTTATTTATTTATTTATTTATTTATTTTTCAGGTGAGTGTAAAATGTACTTTCTCACGATGCATTTTCTTCTGCCGGCCAACCAAGTGGGTTGATGGACAGCTTGAGTAGGTGAGTACAAGTGCAAAACAAAGGATTATCAATGATCGTGTTCACTTTTTTTTTTTTTTATCGTAACTCTTCAAGACTCTTCTGTAATCTCTAGGTTGCCTTACAGCTTGAGTTAATGAGTACAGATGAAAAGAAAGAAAGAAAAGGTTATTTATTAGTTTTTACCTCTTCAGCACTAACCCATCAAAAACTCTTCCATATTTTTAATCTCTGGGTTGATTTGAAGTTACAGTGAGTAAGGATACAGTATAAGAGAGAGAGAGAGAGAGAGAGAGAGAGAGAGAGAGAAAAGAAAAAAAAAAGAGACTAATGATAGTTTTCACCTCTTTAGCAGTAACCCTTCAAAAAACTCTTCCATATTTCAAGTCTTTGGGTTGGTTGACCTGTTTTGTTATCGAATACAAATTAAACAAAGGAAAAAAAATATTATTATTTAGCCATAACACACAGACACAAAAAAAAGAAAAGAAAAAGAAAAATGCTCCATATATTTTCTCATCTCCGGATTGGTTTGCAGTTTGAGTCAATGAGTGCAGATGCAAAAATAAAATAAATAAATTAAAAAAAAAACGCATAATTTATGATACCAACCTCCCCTCCCCTCATGTCATCAACACCTGCGCTAATGGAAGTACCGATAACACGTGTGACGGCAATTTATTTATTCAATTTTTCATGTTATTATTATTATTTATTTTATTTTTTTATGATTTGTACAGCCGTAAGTTTAAATCCCAGGGTTTGATTACTAGCCTGCGTTATGTGATGGAGGGGTTTAGTACTGTTTTTATTGGTCACTTGCAGGAGGAGGAGGAGGAGGAGGAGGAATGTTGAAGTATTAGTAGAAAAGTATGCATGTAAATGGTAAGAAATAATGGAGAGAGAGAGAGAGAGAGAGAGAGAGAGAGAGAGAGAGAGAGAGAGAGAGAGAGAGAGAGAATGCTGAGTAAGAGGTAAAAGAATTTTGTGTGTAGGGAAAAAAAATGTTAAGGTTTTGTTATGTTGCAACTGACACGCAAGCATATCAGAGAGAGAGAGAGAGAGAGAGAGAGAGAGAGAGAGAGAGAGAGAGAGAGAGAGAGAGAGAGAGAGAGAGAGAGAGAGAGAGAGAGAGAGACTACACTTTTTACCCATCAAATATTTTTTTAGGTGCATTCCCTTTAACTGACTTCAAAAATCATACCTGCGTGGTTTTATTTTATTTACTTATTTATTTATTTATTTATTTTTATGCAGGAGGAACCAATGAGAGTTGTTAGTACACCTCGAGGATTAGCCAATAGCGTGCTGGGGATGTGCAGGTGTGTGGATGTTGTCAGGTGTGGGTGTGTGTGGGTGTCTCCAGGTGTGTCGAGTGGTTAATTGGCTCAGGTGTGTGGATGTTTAGCTACACTGTGCTTTCACTTCTTTGTTTGTTTGTTTGTGTGTTTGTTTAATGTTTTGTTTCAATGTAATATGTTATTTATTTATTTATTTATTTATCTGCCTATATTTTGTATGAATTTCATGTTGATTGGCTGACAGACACTCTCCCTCCTTCCCATTGGTCGAGAGGAGGGGGTGCGTAGTGGGGGGTAGTCACGTCACACCTGGTCAATACCCGCGTCACGTACTTCCCGCTCACGTCATTTGCGTCACGTGTTTACCTGTACGCGAGGGACAGGTGTGCCGGGGAGAGAGGTGTGGTGTTGATTCATTCTTCTTGACTTTTTTCTTTTCTTTTCTCTCCAGCTGTTTGTTTGTTTGTTTGTTTGTTTTTCTTGATTATCTTTGCTTTTTTGTTGTTTTTTTTCTGTCCTCTTTTCTCTTTTTTTCTCCTCCTCCTCCTGCTCCTCCCTCTTCTTTTTCTCTTCCTTCTCATTCTTCTCTTCTCCTTTTCTTCTTTTCTCCTTCGTCTTCTAGTATTTTGTTCCTTATTCCCTCAGTTGTGGGTTAATACACACATACATACACACACACACAACCAGAGAGGAAGGAAGAAAACTTACATGTGTGTGTGTGTGTGTGTGTGTGTGTGTAATTTTGTCATTCCCTTCCTCTTCTTCCTCGTTGTGTAGTGCCAGCTGTCAGTCATTCTCTCTCTCTCTCTCTCTCTCTCTCTCTCTCTCTCTCTCTCTCTCTCTCTCTCTCTCTCTCTCTGTGGATAAGTTAGACACAGTGTTATTTCAGTCGTATTCTATCATCATCATCATCATCATCATCATCATCATCATCATCATCATCATCATCATCATCACTCCTCAAAGACAAACAATAACAAAGTAACAATAACCAGAATTGATGAACTGGGTCTCTCTCTCTCTCTCTCTCTCTCTCTCTCTCTCTCTCTCTCTCTCTCTCTCTCTCTCTCTCCCTCTCCTTTCGTAAGCATTTTAGATAAGAGGTTTAAGAGGAGGAGGAGGAGGAGGAGGAGGAGGAGGAGGAGGAGGAGGAGGAGGAGGAAGTGACGGTGGAGGTAAAAGGAGGAGGCAGTGTAAGAAGAGGAAGAGGAGGCGGAAGAGGTGAAAGAAGAAGAGGAAGAGGTATAAGATATGAAGGAAGGATAAGGAGAAAAGATGAGAACGGAGGGAGGAAGAAAAGGACGAAGAGAATAGCAACGAAGAAGAGGAGGAGGAAGAACAAAGAAGACATGGAAGAAGAGATAGAAGAATGCAAAAAGGAAGGGGAAAAAAAAACAAGAACGAAGACGAGAATAACAAAGAGAAGGAAGAGGAGGAGGAGGAGGAGGAGGAGGAGGAGGAGGAGGAGGAGGAAGGAGGAGGAGGGGAAGGAGGAGGAGGAGGAGGAGGAGACCACCATAACATAACATATCATAAAAAACATCGAGAGGAGGAAGAGGAAGAAGGAAGACGAAGAGAACAGGAACGAGAAGATGAACAAAGAACAGGAGAAGAAAGAAGAGGATGAAGAAGAGAAAGAGAACAAGAACGTGAAGAAGGAGAAGGAGATCACCACAACACCACAACACCACACCCTCACCACAACACCACACCACAACCTGACACCATCACCACCTCACCACACAACACCACAACCTGACAGTCACTTATCAATCTCATCAGACAGCCGGCGAATGCGTGGCGGCACCTCGTGTTTGGCTGACCCGTTCATCACCTCAGCCGGCCGCTTCACAGCCTCGCCCGCGCGCTTCCCCTTGCCACACTCCACCTGCTCGTGTTTATACTCCAGCAACATATGATTCAAAGGCGAGAGACCGAGACACGCCCTTAGAATATTCTCAATGCATGATCTCTGGCGGAATAACGAGTTGATGATAGGTGTGGCAGGTGGGACTAGCGGCGCCTTGCATAGGTAACTCAAGATAGACAGGACGGAGTGGAAGCTTTGATAGTTTGAGTTCTCCGTCTTAAACTTGATCCTCTCGCACAGCTCAGCCAAAATTACAAGGTCCAGAATGAGAGGGCTGGCCAGAAGGGAGTCCTCGCAGGTATTGTGGATGACTAGTGTGTTGGCGCCGCCCATCATGATCTCTGAGGTGTATTCATCCATGGCGCGCTTGCTGTCCCCCACATGCGGCACGTACTTGATGACGACGCAGTGGTCAGGTTTCTCCCCCTCCCGGTACAGAATGTCGTTGGAAGCCACCATGTCCTCCACCACGCCGCTCTTGGAGATCTGCAGGAGGGAGAGGAGGTGGTGGTGGAGTTAGTGGTGTATTGGAGGAGAAGGAGGGGAAGAGGAGAAAAACAAAGAGGAAGACGAGGAGGAGGAGAACAAGAAGAAAAATAGAGGAGGAGGAGAAGAAAAACAACAAGAGGAGGAGGAGGAGGAGGAGGAGGAGGAGGAGAAAGAATGTTATAGAAGTCATAATATCAAGTCAGCTGGTTTAGTTTGCACACACACACACACACACACACACACACACACACACACACACACACACACACACACACACACACACACACACACACACACACACACACACACACACACACACACACACACACACACACACACACTCTCTCTCTCCCTCTCTATAAAGATTTCTTGCTGTTTAATCATTTCCAAATCCTCCCACTTCTTTCCTTAATCTATCTCCTTCACTCACCAAAAAGATCAGTTCTTTTGATCACCCTTTATAAACCCTCCCTCTCTCCCTCCTCAAAAGGTCTATTGCTGTTTGCTTATCCTTTGTAAACCCTTTGTAAACCCTTTGTAAACCCTTTCGTTCACCCTTCCCATTGTAAGCCCTCTTTCACACACAATGTCGTCATTTTTCGATAGGGAATGATAAGTTTTTGTGTGTAAAGCGGACAGTAAAAGTGTGTTTCTTACGTAATAGTGGACAGAACGGTATCAAATCACTTCACGCCACAGTATTGTCACTTTTAGATAAGGGTTTGTACTTTTGTTTTGTGTAAAGGGGACAGTAAAGGTGTGTTTCTTATGTATTAGTAGACAGAATAGTATCAAATCACTGTGGCATTGAGTCAGAACATCTCACTCTGCGCCACAATACCGATTCGGAACATTCATCCTTCACTCACCTCCTTCGATCTGAAAGTCTGCGGGGCATTCAGGTTCTTGCCGTCGTTGTTGCCCAAGTGGTTGTAGCTGACGAGGGAGCGAGGCTTGATCCCGGCACTCACCAGGAAGTCCACCAGCACTGACTTCAGCTTGGTCTGGCCCGACTTGAAATCATCCCCTGCAATGTAGACGTTCTTTTTTTGCGCCAGCTCTATGACTCCAGGCACGAAGGTATTTTGCGGGGACCCGTTGATGTAGGTCACCTGTGGGAGGGTAGGAGGAGTGTTAGTGGCGGTGGTGATTAGAAATTCCTATTAGTACAAGAAATAAAACAAGTAAAAGTAAAAAAAAAAAAAAAGAAAGAAAAGAAAACAATAAATAAAAGAAAAAGGTACCAACAAACCACAGCAAACAAAACAGAAAACGGAGGAGGTGCAAGGACTCCTCTTTAGACACATCACACCAGACTGGAGAAGACTCGCCCCTTGAAGAATGCTTACCACACCAAACAAGACAGAAAACAGAGGAGGACTAAGGAACTCCCTTAGGCACGTCAGACTCATCCCTTCACCACAACAAACAAAACAGAAAACAGAGGAGGCTCAAGGAACTCCCCTTGGCACGCCGGACTCACCCCTTCAAGAATGCTCGCCACAACAAACAAAGCAGAAAACAGAAGAGGCCCAAGGAACTCCCCTAGGCACGCCGGACTCACCCCTTCAAGAATGCTCGCCACGGCAAAGAGCGTTGAAGGCGAGATCTCCCTCTCATTCCTCTTGATACTCGCCAGCAGAGCATCCATTGAACCATTGACCTCCTCTGTCACCTCGGTATACCTCTCTGTATTGGCCGTCCAGAGCACCACCACCTTGTCCACGCCGCTACTCGTCTTGAAGTCCTGGATGTCCGCTCTGATCTTATCCACTAGTTCCTGTTTGGTTCCCTGGAGTACGTTATCGGCTCTGTCCGCCTGGTTGGCCGCGATGAACTCCGGGAAGTATATGGATGGTCTTGGCTTGATCTCCCGCATGTATGGCTCCAGCTGTACCTGTAGGTTGTAATCGAGGACCTTGGCACGCTTCATTGCCTCGCACAGGTTTAGCGATGAGATGTCCCAGCCTGTTGATAGAGGTTGATAGGGTTATGTAGGGTTGGATAAGTTAACTTGGCTTTTGATGTGTTTTTGCATGGTGAGATACGGTTGAATAAATAAAATTGGGTTTTTATATGTGTTTCATTCAGTATGGTTTGCTAGGGTCAGACAGGATTGCATTGGTCAAATTTGCTTTTTTGTTTATGTTCTTGTATGGTCAGTTACTGTTTCAGTTTACTAAGAAAGAGAGAGAAAGATTGAGGACCAAAACAAAAGGACACACACACACACACACACACACACACACACACACACACACACACACACACACACACACACACACACACACACACACACACACACACACACACACACACACACACACACACACACACACACACACACACACACACACACACACACACACACACACGTACCATCAATCACCAAGTCATCAGGGTCCACCATGGGCAGTAGGTCTTTCATGGGCACATAGACTTCCTGCCCATCTTGCCCCGTTCCCAGACACACCGTGCTGGCCTGCGTGATGGAGCCTGTGGGAGGGAGAGCGGCTTAGATTGGGTAACATTAGATGATCTGATGGAGGTGCTGAAGTGTCCTAGGGGGCATGACCAGGATGCAGACAAGATCCCAAGGGTTACAAATCAGGGCAGGATAAGATTAAGAGGTTATCTTTTTTTTTCCATATATTATGTTAAATACTTTTCTATAGCATTGCCCGTAAAGTTTTCTATAGCTTGCAAAGTGCTATTTGTCTCATCTGTTACCTTTTCAAAAATACATGTATATAAGACAAATATAATAAAGTGTTTAAAGTGTTTAAAGTGTTTGACGTGCTGAAATATTCTTAGGGTTAGTAATCACATTAATAGGGGATCTGAAGTGTCCTGAGGGATATAAGAATGGTGGAGAAGATGCCCAGGATAGGACGTGAAGTAGTGGGGTTGAGACTCAACCATTGCTACTACTCTTATTTAAGAGGGGCACTGACCCAGGACAACAAAAAGGTTATGAGAAAAGGTGTCCACTGAAGTGCCAGTCCCTAAAGAAAAGGGGCCAAAAGGATTATTCAAAATTGGGAGAACGGTCTTGAGACCTCCCCCTTGAACGAACTCGCCATACTACTACTACTACTACTACTACTACTACTACTACTACTACTATTACAACCGCCATTACCGTAATAGTTGGCGTGGTGGAGGCCGTTCTTGGTGTGCCAGGACATCTTGTGCCTGTTAGCAAGGATGGCGCCTGTGACTGTGGTGCCGTTGTTGCCGCCGAGACCCACCAGCATAAGGCCCACGCGAGGCACCTGTGAGGGAGTGAGAGAGTGAGGGAATGAGTGAATAAGTGAGGGACTGCAAGAATGCATTGTAAGGATAGGTTTTTGGATTGGACAGTTGGATAGATAGATAAATAGATAGACTGAGTGAGTGAATGAGGGAGAAAGTGAGTGAATGTAAGGACTGCAAGGATATATTGTGATGAAAAATCTTAAGAACTGACAGATGGATAGATAGACCGACTGACCGATTGATTGATTGACTGACTGAATAACTGGGATTGGAACGACAGGGGGATATAATTTAAGGAGCAACAAATAGACATATGCACAGACAAGTAAATAAATATCTTGCTCGCTTGCTTGCTTCACCGACTAACTTAATGACTGACTGACTGACGGAACCACAACTATATGAGTAACAAACAGACGGACAAGCAAGTAGACAGATATATTGACTGACCAGCTGACTGACTGACCAGTGACTGACTGACTGACTGACTGACTGACTGGCGTATTAAAAGCACCACATCAGCCACATACAACACACTTCAGAAATACTATAAAGTGTGTGATGACGAGGTAAGTGATGTGGAGGTGAACTGGAGGGAAATGTCCATTACCCGTACATTAATTAGACAGGTGTAGCTAAATTGGTTTAACTTGGAAAAACATAAGATAATCTCTCTCTCTCTCTCTCTCTCTCTCTCTCTCTCTCTCTCTCTCTCTCTCTCTCTCTCTCTCTCTCTCTCTCTCTCTCTCTCTCTCTCATTATCATAGCCACAGATGTGAACAAAATTACAAACAAAATTACTTTACCTGAAATTAAAATAATAGCTTACCTTAAAATAGTTTTTGAACGAATAACACACACACACACACACACACACACACACACACACACACACACACACCCACACACACACACACACACACACACACACACACACACACACACCGAATTGAGATCCACTTAAGACCATATTCTGAAACACTTTTACTCTAATATTAATTATTTTCTAAATGGTTTAGTTCAAGTTAGATGGGTTTTCAAGTGTATTTTTACGGTTCTAGAGGCAGATTAACTAAATTTTTATATTATTAACGGGAGAAACACTCTTGAGAACTTGACTAACCAGATCTGTGACCTTTGAAAATAGTTGTGTTGAATTAATAAGGGTTTTTAAAGGTGTTTTACGTTCCAAATGGCAGATTAACAAGATTTATGCATTATTAACGGGAGAAACACTCTTGAGAACCCGACTACTCATCTCTGTGGCCTTGAAAAAACAGTCGTGGCGAGAGAGCAAAGCATTTCTAATTACTAATACCCTCTATAACAACTGACTGTCACTTACACCCACAAACACCCAGTACCAGCCAATGATACTCCCTCACACCCACACATACCCACCTTGCGCAGGCGTCCTGAAGGTGTAGGTGGTGGCGGTGGGCGTGGCCACGAGCGTCCCCTTGCTGTCACGCCATACTGAGGTGTTGTGGTAGATGTAGTCCAGCTTCTATTGCCTCCTGGGTGTAGCGAACCCCTGGGCTCTCCACGCGGATGTGAGGCGCCATGTTGTCTGTGTGTGTATGTAGGTGTGTGGGTGTGTAGGGGCGGTGAGTGAGTGAGTGAGTGTGTGTGCGTGTGTGTGTGTGTGTGTGTGTCTGGAAGGGAAGAAAGTGGTGGTTATGATTGCCATTTTTGTAATTATGATTTATTTTGTTTATTGTTTGTTTTACGTCCGTGTCTCTTAACGAAGGAGTTTGATTTGGCATTTGGGAACCGTTGCCCCGAGCGATGCCCTTCCTACCTCGCACCGTGGCCAGGACTCAATCATGCGCCTCAACACCCCGCCGCCTTCAAGTGCGCGCGCTCCCACTGTACCACGACAGCCCCATTGTTGTTGTTATTGTTATTATTATTATTATTATTATTATTATTATTATTATTATTATTATTATCATTATGGTATTTTCATGATGTTTCTATGCACTTTTTTTTTTGTAATTTTCTTTACTACTACTACTACTACTACTACTGAGATATTATGTTTTTGTTTGGGGTTGAGATGAGCATTTTTTATTATTTTATGCAGTACTTTTTTCATGGGTACTTTTAGGGTACCTATTATTATTATTATTATTATTATTATTATTATTATTATTATTATTATTATTATCATATTTTATAATTTTTTTTGTAATTTTTGTTGTTTTATGCAGCAATAATTGTTTTTTTCATTATTTTAAGTGGTATTTTTTGTCGTTTTTATTATTCTATGTTGTGATAATTGTATTTTATTCTTATGAAGTATTTCTTTTTAATTTTAAGTAGTTTTTTGGAGCATTTTAGTTATTTTATGTTATATTTTTAGAGATACATTTGTGAATTTTTTTAAAGTATGTAGAAATCTCTCTCTCTCTCTCTCTCTCTCTCTCTCTCTCTCTCTCTCTCATCTCTCTCTCTCTCTCTCTCTCTCTCTCTCTCTCTCTCTCTCCAACCAAATCAAATCTAAGGAGACCCACAAATTTACAAAAGCTTCCCTTAAAATTTCCCTGCGAAAGAAAATGTGACAGGCCAAACTAAACCATTCCATCACAACACATCTATCCTCAGAACATTCCAACATTTCACAATTTTTCAAGCTTCCCCCATCAACAGACTACCTAAAATAATAAAATAAGCGACGGAATTACACTGTACGTTAGTTTCTGAGACGCCGGTGTGAGATTAGGACGGAAAAAATAAGGTTGTAGATTGACATTTGATAGCCTCCTTCCCTTCCGCTCCTTTCCGCCTGCTGACACGCCGGTTCACTCCCTCCTCTTCTACCGGATATTTCTGGTTATTTACGCTATGTACCCTTGCTTCTATGGGTGTTATAGATGGGTTAGGGTGTGGTTAACCTTTGTATAGCCTATCGTGGTGTCAAAAGAGGATAGTGTCACAGTTATGCGATGAAAAGTGGCGTTGTGTTTAAGGTTGCCGGTGTGAAAGTGATATGTCTGGCCATGATCGCTGTTTGTCTTCATTTCATCGCCTTCTCGCCACTCTTTTCACGTGTTTTGATGGAGGTTCTGATCCCCTCTAGCGTGTTTGTGGTGGTGACGATAGTTTAACACATGCTTCGTGTCCTTAATAGCGAGAAACATGTGAAAGCCTGGCTAATCATCTCCGTTGCCTTTCTTACTTGTGTTTATGATAGAAGCCTAATGTTTGTCACAAGCAGTGTTATCAGTATCCTGCGACAGCCCCGCCGCGCCCTTAGAGCGGTGGCGCCTCGGGAAGTGTGACGAGGCGGCGGGGGAAACAAGGCGTGGCGATTGTGAGAAGGTGATGGTGACAGGACGGTACCTTGCTGGTGGCCGGGCGGTGGAGTAGTGGCGGCACAGCGGCTCAGCCTGGCTCGCACGGCAGTCCCCCAGGTAGTGAGGGTGTGTGGCGCGCGGCACGAGAGAGGCAGAGGCAAGGCAAGACACGTCAGCGCCGCGCCCTCTCTGCCTTCTTTGCCTGCGCCTGCGCGTCCCACTCCGCCTGAGATGAATCCAGAGGTTGTCTTGCCTCACTGTACTACATTACTCCCCCTCTCCCCTCTCCCCTCTCTCTCTCGGCCGCTCTCTCCCTCCTCCCGCCCCCTAAGGATACCGGCCCAGGTGAAGCCACACAGGTACTGCCCGCCGCCTCTCGCCCCGACTCTCGCTCCGCCGCCTTCTAGAGGTTTCCCCCCTCAGGGAGGCTGGCGCGCGGAGAGAGAGAGAGAGAGAGGCGTGCAGTCTTCCATCGATTGTCTCAAAATATCATTATTGATCGCTCGCTACTTCCCAAGGCAATGATGTTCCTCTCGCGTCATGCCACACACACACACACACACACACACACACACACACACACACACACCAAAGACATCCCCAAATAAAAGATCACCCAAAACCCACAGAACACACCAAAACCTCACCCAGAATATCCCCAAAACTCACCCAAAACATCCATAGCACAACAAAATTCCACAAAAAAACATACTCAAATGCACAAAACGCCCCGCAACACACCCAAAGCACCTCCACACACACACACACACACACACACACACACACACACACACACACACACACACACTTCATATCCCAGATCAAAACTTCACCAAGACAACCCCCACAGCAGCTCCCACAACACACCCCCACATCACACCCCCGCAACAGCCCCGCAACACACCCAAAGCACTTGCAGACACAAAAAAACCCCGACATATGCTAAACATACCCAAAAAACACCATAATTCTACTAAACTCATCCGAGACACACTAAAATCCTCTGCAACACA
>NC_087196.1:4960857-4963357 GCF_035594125.1 Scylla paramamosain | reverse complement strand
TCATCATCGCTATCATCACCATCACCATCACTATTATCACCATCATCATCACCATCATCATCATTGTCACTACTGTTATCATCATTATTATCATTCTTCTTCTTCTTCTTCTTCTTCTTCTTCTTCGTAGTAGTAGTAGTAGTAGTAGTAGTAGTAGTAAAAGTTTTGAAATACTTGAAGTTGTGGTAAAACACACACACACACACACACACACACACACACACACACACACACACCTGAAACCATGTCAGTGAGTGAACGTGTGTGTGTGTGTGTGTGTGTGTGTGTGTGTGGTGAGGCAACAGACACACACACGTACACATACTTTGACCTGACCTGACCTACTTGTGGTGATGGTGGTGATTGTGGTGGCGTTGGTGGTGGTGATGGTGGTAGTGGTGGTGGAGGTGGTGGTGTTGAGAGAGAGAGAGAGAGAGAGAGAGAGAGAGAGAGAGAGAGAGAGAGAGAGAGAGAGAGAGAGAGTCGAACAGACAGATGAAGTAACATAGACACGCATACAGACAGACAGACAGACACAGACAAACAGACACACGCAGACAGACAGACAGACAGACAAGCAGAGAGACAGGTGAAACAACTGAACAAATAAACAAGTTCAGGTATTACTACGAGAGAGAGAGAGAGAGAGAGAGAGAGAGAGAGAGAGAGAGAGAGAGAGAGAGAGAGAGAGAGAGAGAGAGAGAGAGAGGCAAATGTTTTAGACAGGTAAGGTGAAGGTCTTTTGAGGTCATTAAGATTACAGGTGTGTGTGTGTGTGTGTGTGTGTGTGTGTGTGTGTGTGTGTGTGTGTGTGTGTGTGTGTGTGTGTCCTACAAACTAAGCATTTAAATATCATCACATTCTTTTTTTTTCCAAACCCTTCTCTTATCTCCCTCCTCCTCCTCCCCCTCCATTTCTCTCATCATCCTTCATTTCTTACCAGTCTCTCTCTCTCTCTCTCTCTCTCTCTCTCTCTCTCTCTCTCTCTCTCTCTCTCTCTCTCTCTCTCTCACTACTTCACTCTTCCTCTCCTTCACTCCACTCTTCCAGCCCTCCGCGCGCCAGCCAGCCAGGGTAGGCAAGGGCAGGCCTCAGCATCACCCACTCCCAATACCTCCGCCACTCAAAGTAGTTCCAAAACATTGCGACCGTCCCTCCTCTGTTCTCACCTGCTTGATTTACCTGCGTGGATGTGTTTGTGTATGTGTGTATGTTTATCTGTATATGCATCTGTGTATCTGCCGGTATGCAAGTTGAACTATACTATCCGTGTGTGTGTGTGTGTGTGTGTGTGTGTGTGTGTGTGTGTACAGGTGTTTTCATTTACCTGTATTCTTGCTTACCTGTATATTACAAAGAAATAGATAAATAGACAAAAAAAATAAAAATGAAAACAAAACTAGGAAAAGTTTTGGCGTTCTGAAAATTTCGTTTTTTTTTTTAAGTTGAGTTATTATTATTATTGTTATTATTATTATTATTATTATTATTATTATTATTATTATTATTATTATTATTATTATTATTATATATATTATGATCCATTGAAAAGCTTGGCGTTATTCATTTCACTTGTCTGTCTGTCTCTCCGTTTGTTTGTTTGTTTGTTTGTATTGTTTGTCTGGAAGTGAATGGAGAGTTGAGAAGTGAATGGAGGAGGAGGAGAAGGAGGTGGTGGTGGGCAGGAGGAGGAGGAGGAGGAGGAGGAGGTGGTGGTGGTGGGCAGGAGGAGGAGGAGGAGGAGGAGGAGATAGGAATGGGAAGAGTGGTTGTGGTCGAGAGAGAGAGAGAGAGAGAGAGAGAGAGAGAGAGAGAGAGAGAGAGAGAGAGAGAGAGAGAGAGAGAGAGAGAGAGAGATAGGGGGGACTTGCCCGGCCTGCCCGAGGGTGTCCTCCAAGGTTACTCCTCCCCTCCTCCTTCCTTCCCCCTTCCCTCCTCCTTCCCTCTTCCTTTCCTCCTCCTCCTCCTCCTCCTCCTCCTCCTCCTCCTCCTCCTCCTCCTCCTCCTCCTCCTCCTCCTCCTCCTTCCCATTGCCAGGTGTTTCTCCTCCCTCAGGTGAGACTTGAGGGAGGAGGAGGAGAAGGAACAGGAGGAGGAGGAGGAGGAGGAGCAGGGATGGGAGATATAAGGGAATTAAAGAAAGGAAGAAAAATAGGGAAGAGGAGGAAGAAGATAAAAAGAGAGAAGAAGAAAAGGATAGTTAAGAAGAGAACGGTGAAGAGAGAGAGAGAGAGAGAGAGAGAGAGAGAGAGAGAGAGAGAGAGAGAGAGAGAGAGAGAGAGAGAACGTTTTGAGACATGGATAGATTTGAGATGAGGACTGAAGAGGAAAAGGAGAAGAGAAGGAAGAGGAGGAGGAGGAGAGAAGAAAAGGAGGAACAGGAGGAGGAGAAGGAGAAATATATATAAAAGAGAAGAGGAAAGAATGCAAAACTGAAGGTCATAATATATAAAGTTCAACTCTCTCTCTCTCTCTCTCTCTCTCTCTCTCTCTCTCTCTC
>NC_087196.1:4928357-4958357 GCF_035594125.1 Scylla paramamosain | reverse complement strand
CGTAAGAAATACACCAATGAACGTGTATGTAGTAAGTGTTTGTGCGTGCGTGTGCGTGCGTGCGTGCGTTTACTGTACAACCTCCCTGGGGCGTCGCTGCAGGAGGCGTCGGTGGTGGCGGTGCCTCTGCGCGGGAGGGACTTCACGGGGCTTGGTTTCAACATATACGGCAACATGCGCGACGGTGTGTTTGTGAAGGACGTGCTGCACCGCGGGCCGGCCTCCGAGGGCGGCGCCATCGCTCCAGGTGAGGCACAGCGGGGGGAGGGAAGTGTCCAGAGGGTGGTTGTGGTTGTGAAGATGTGGTGCGTGTGTGTGTGTGTGTGTGTGTGTGTGTGTGTGTGTGTGTGTGTGTGTGTGCAAGTATGAGGGAGTGAGAGGGGTGAGAGTGCAGTAGTGTGGGAAGAGGTGCCAGGAATGTGTGTGTGTGTGTGTGTGTGTGTGTGTGTGTGTGTGTGTGTGTGTGTGTGTGTGTGTGTGTGTGTGTGTGTGAATAGCAGCAGCAGCAGCAGCAGAGGACATCTTCAGTAAGGGTCACTGCTAGTATGGGACACACCAGCCAGGACGTGATATGTGTGTGTGTGTGTGTGTGTGTGTGTGTGTGTGTGTGTGTGTGTGTGTGTGTGTGTGTGTGTGTGTGTGTGTGTGTCCCTAACGGTGCGCGTGGTGCAGGTGACCGCGTGCTGGGCCTGGCGGTGAGCACGGAACACATGGTGCACGAGGACGCGCTCACCATCCTCAGCTACGCCTCGCCCTACCCCGTGCTGCTGCTGCTGGAGAAGGCCGCGCCGGGCACCGCCGCGCGACGCCCACCTGCTGCCTCGGCGGGGCGTCCCGTGCACCCATTCTACCGCAGCCAGAGCATCGACGACTTGGCCAAGGTGGGCACGCTGAGGGTAAGGGGGAAGGGAGGTGTGGGTGACCATAGCAGAGGGGCGGGCTGACCATACCAGGGCTGGGGAAGGGGTGACCACAGCAGGGGGGGGGTGAGTGGTGGTGAGGGTAACCCTGTGTTCCTTGCAGATCGGCAAGGCGGACATGTCTCGGGTGCGCGCGGCGCGGGTGTCTGGCGCCTCGCCCCCAGGGGTGGACGTGTCGCGCCCTGACCTGGTGGGCGGCCTGTCACTGGGGCCTCCCCGCCCCACCGCGGCGCCCCGCACCACAGCCGCCGTGCAGCGCGAGGCTCCGGAGCGACACTCAGAGCGTGCCATCGATGTGCCGGGAGCGGCGCCCCCTCACGCCCACGCCGCGAGGGAAGGCGCGGACCTCGCCGCCGACAAGTCAGAGTCGCGGCTCAAGTTCGGCATCAAGGTGCTGCCGGACCTGACGGGGCGCGGCGGCGGCGGCGGTGTGGACTTGGAGGCTGGCGGCGGCGGCAGCGTGGCGGCGGAAGCGGAGGCGCTGCGCGTCGCGGCCCCGCAGCTCAGCATTGAGAAGGAAGGCACTAGTGCTGCCGAGGGCCTGGAGGTGGAGGCCAAGAGGCCGCCCGGCGCCAAGTTTGGCATCAAGTTGCCGCAGGTGCGGGCAGGCGGCAACCTCAACCTGCAGGCTGGCGGCGGCGGCGGCGGCGGCGGCGGCGGCAAGTTTAGCCACGAGCCCAAGACAGACGACGAGAAGCAGGAGGCCAAGGGCTCCCTGGGGCTCAACCTGGGCCTGGAGGGACGCGCGCGGGGGCGGGGCTCTGACTCTGAGTCTGCCGAGGACCAGCCTGACGGCCATGGGCGCGTCGGGGGCTTGGGTTTCTCCTTCGGCCTGCAAGGCCCAGACCACGATACGGGCGCCTCGGACGAAGAGAAGGTCAAGTCTAAACACACAGGGTCGCTGAGCCTGGAGGGCCCCGAGGTGGAGGTCGAGGCACCCCAGGGGCTGAGCCTGGGCTTGCAGGCTCCAGAGGGTTCTGCGGCGACGGGGGGCGAGGACACAGACAAGGGAGGCTTCAGTCTCAAATTTAAAAAACCCGACCTGACCCTGCCAGAGCTGGGGTGGGGCAGGGACAAGGCAAAGGGCGGCCAGGAGGAGGGCGCGGCGCCGGCCGGTGCTGACTTGGGGGCGCCGTCTGCAGACCTGCGGGCTGAGGTGGAGGCTGACCTAGACGCCCCTGACGGCGACAAGGGCTTCGAGCTGGGCTTCAAGGGCCCGGACATCAAGCTTCCGGGCTTCGGCTTCAAGGAGCGTGGCGAGGACAAGAAGCAGGAGGATGAAGCCAAGGCGAGGGATGGCCAGGGCGTGGACCTGAGCCTGGAGGCGCCCGAGGTGAAGCTGCCCGCCCTGGACGTGAAGCTGAAGGCTGAGGGCGGCGAGGCGAAGGAAGACAAGGACGGCGCCACGGACGAGGAGGACGGCGGGAAGAAGAAGAGCAAGAAGAGTAAAAAGGGCTTCAGCTTTGGCTTCAAGGCGCCTGACTTCAGTCTGGGCGGCATGGGGCTGCGGGGGCGCGGCGACGGCGGCCCGCAAGGGGACAGTTCGGAGGATGAGGACAAGAGGAAGGTCAGCAAGAAGGGCGTGGACATCTCCCTGAAAGGGCCTGAAGTGAGTGTTCCTGGCTTGGCCCTGAAGACTGAGGGAGGCGCTGCTGGAAACTTGGGGGAGCTCGCCACCCAGAGGGTCAGCCTGGAGTGCCAGCAATCAGGGGGCGTGGGCGTGGACCTGAAGGCGCCCAAAGTTGACCTGAAGGGACCTAAAATGAGCCTAGACGCCCCCGAAGTTGAAGTGGACCTCAAAACCCAAGAGCTGGACCTGAAGGGCCCTGATGTGAAGCTGAGGGACCCAAAGATTGGCATCACCTCCCCTGAAGTGGGCCTGCCCAGCTTAGGCTTGAAGGGAGAGGCGGGCAAGCTTCAGGGAGAGGTGGAGGGAGTGAAGCCAAGCGTCACCCTTCCCTCTGCTGGTCTCGAGGCTTCAGTCAACCTGCCGGACATTGAGGAAAACGTCGATTTGAAGCTTAAGGATAAGAGTAAAAAGGGGAACTTCAGTTTTGGCTTCAAGGGGCCTGACGTCAGCCTGCCCAGCATGAGTGTCAAAGGCAAGAAGGGCGAAGGTGAGGAAAAGGAAGAGTCGGAAGATGAAGCAGACAAGGAGAAGAAGAGTGGCAAGAAAGGCTTCAGCTTTGGCTTCAAAGGCCCCGACGTGAGTCTTCCCGGCGTGAGTCTGAGGGGCAAGGCAAAGAGCGACAAGGAGAAGGAAGAGGAGGAATCAGACAATGAAGACGAGAAGGATAAGAGTAAAAAGGAAGGCTTCAGTTTGGGCTTCAAAGGGCCTGACCTCAGCCTGCCCAGCATGAGTCTGAAGGGCAAGGCAAAGGGAGACGTGGAAGAAAAGGAGGAAGATTCAGAGGATGATGATAATGACAAAGAGAAGAAAAGCAGGAGGGGCTTCAGTTTGGGCTTCAAAGGACCAGACATCAGCCTGCCCAGCATGAGTCTCAAAGGGAAGGCAAAGGGAGATAAAGAGGAAGAGGAGGAGGAAGAATCAGAGGATGGTGATAATGACAAGGAGAAGAAAAGTAGAAAGGGCTTCAGTTTCGGCTTCAAAGGGCCTGACGTCAGCCTGCCCAGCATGAGCCTCAAAGGGAAGGTAAAGGGAGATAAAGAGGAAGAGGAGGAGGAAGAATCAGAGGATGGTGATAATGACAAGGAGAAGAAGAACAGGAAGGGCTTCAATTTGGGTTTCAAAGGGCCTGACGTCAGCCTGCCCAGCATGAATCTCAAAGGGAAGGCAAAGGGAGATAAAGGAGTAGAGGAGGAGGAAGAGGATGATGATGATGACAAGGAGAAGAACACCAAAAAGGGCTTCAGTTTGGGCTTCAAAGGACCTGACCTCAGCCTGCCCAGCATGAGTCTCAAAGGGAAGGCAAAGGGAGATAAAGAGGAGGAAGAGGAAGAATCAGAAGATGATGATAATGACAAGGAGAAGAGGAGCAAAAAAGGCTTCAGTTTGGGCTTCAAAGGGCCTGACGTCAGCCTGCCCAGTATGAGTCTAAAGAGCAAGGCAAAGGGCGATCAAGAGGAGGAGGAAGAGTCAGAAGATGAAGCCAGTAAAGAGAAGAAAAGTAGAAAGGGCTTCAGTTTCGGCTTCAAAGGGCCTGACGTCAGCCTGCCCAGCATGAGTTTGAAAAGAGAGGGAGGAGGAGGAGGAGGTGCTGAGGAAGATAAGAAAGAAGAGGAAGATGAAGAAGAGAAAGAAAAAACAAGAAAGGGCTTCAATTTTGGCATCAAAGGCCCAGATTTCAGCCTGCCAAGCTTCAGCCTCAAGGGAAGCGGCCAGGGGGAGAAGGAGGAGGAGGACAAGGAAAATAGAAAATCAGATGAAGCCAAGAAGGAAGATGATAGTAAAGGAAGTTTCAATCTGGGCTTCAAAGGGCCGGAGATCAGCCTGCCAAGTCTGAGTTTGAAAAGGGAGAAGGAAGAAGAGGAGGAGGAGGAGAAAGAAAAGAAGAAGGAAAAAGATAAGAAAGGTGGTTTCAGTTTTGGCATCACAACACCTGATATTAACATGCCAAGCTTCAGTCTGTCAGGCAAACAAAAGAAGCCAGACGGAGAAGCTACAGACGAGGACAAGGACGGGAAGGACAGAAGCTTCAAACTCGGTCTCAGAGGCCCTGACATGTCCCTGCCAAGCTTCACCGCTAGGAGCAGTGAAGCTGAAGTTAAAATCCCGAGTCCTGAAGTTCGGTTGGCTTCAGGTGGCAGTCTTGAAGGTGGGATAAGTAAAGCCAACATCCCCGGGAAGAATCTTTCGCTAGGAATTGAAGCCCCTGATGTCAAGCTTCAATCAGACAAATTCAGGGCTTCAGTTGATCCTCCTAATGCGAGACTCCACACTGTAGGTCTTGGGGAGTCCAGTGAAACTGAGGATAAGAGTAAAAAGGGAGGCTTCAGTTTTGGCTTCAAGGGGCCTGACGTCAGCCTGCCCAGCATGAGTGTCAAAGGCAAGAAGGGCCAAGGTGAAGAAAAGGAAGAGTCGGAAGATGAAGCAGACAAGGAGAAGAAAAGTGGCAAGAAAGGCTTCAGCTTTGGCTTCAAAGGCCCCGACGTGAGTCTTCCCGGCGTGAGTCTGAGGGGCAAGGCGAAGAGCGACAAGGAAAAGGAAGAGGAGGAATCAGACAATGAAGACGAGAAGGATAAGAGTAAAAAGGAAGGCTTCAGTTTGGGTTTCAAAGGGCCTGACCTCAGCCTGCCCAGCATGAGTCTGAAGGGCAAGGCAAAGGGAGACGTGGAAGAAAAGGAGGAAGATTCAGAGGATGATGATAATGACAAAGAGAAGAAAAGCAGGAGGGGCTTCAGTTTGGGCTTCAAAGGACCAGACATCAGCCTGCCCAGCATAAGTCTCAAAGGGAAGGCAAAGGGAGATAAAGAGGAAGAGGAGGAGGAAGAATCAGAGGATGGTGATAATGACAAGGAGAAGAAAAGTAGAAAGGGCTTCAGTTTCGGCTTCAAAGGGCCTGACGTCAGCCTGCCCAGCATGAGCCTCAAAGGGAAGGTAAAGGGAGATAAAGAGGAAGAGGAGGAGGAAGAATCAGAGGATGGTGATAATGACAAGGAGAAGAAGAACAGGAAGGGCTTCAATTTGGGTTTCAAAGGGCCTGACGTCAGCCTGCCCAGCATGAGTCTCAAAGGGAAGGCAAAGGGAGATAAAGAGGAGGAAGAGGAGGGAGAGGAAAAGAATGATGATGACAGGGAAAACACTAAAAAGGGAGGCTTCAGTTTGGGCTTCAAAGGGCCTGACCTCAGCCTGCCCAGCATGAATCTGAAGAGCAAGGCGAAGGGCAATGTGGAAGGAAAGGAGGAAGAATCAGAGGATGATGATAATGACAAGGAGAAGAAAAGTAGAAAGGGCTTCAGTTTGGGCTTCAAAGGGCCTGATGTCAGCCTGCCCAGCATGAGTCTCAAAGGGAAGGCAAAGGGAGATAGAGAGGAAGAGGAGGAGGAAGAGGATGATGATGACAAAGAGAAGAACACCAGAAAGGGCTTCAGTTTGGGCTTTAAAGGACCTGACGTCAGCCTGCCCAGCATGAGTCTGAAGGGCAAGGCAAAGGTTGATAAAGAAGAGAAGGAGGAGGAATCAGAGGATGATGATAATGACAAGGAGAAAAGGAGCACAAAAGGCTTCAGTTTGGGCTTCAAAGGGCCTGACGTCAGCCTGGCCAGCATGAGTTTAAAGAGCAAGGCAAAGGGAGATAAGGAAAAGGAAGAAGAGGAATTAGATAATGAAGATGAGAAGGAAAAGAGAAGGAAGGGCTTCAGTTTTGGCTTGAAAGGGCCCGATGTCAGTCTACCCAGCATGAGTCTAAAGGGCAAAGCAAAGGGCGGTAAAGAGGAGGAGGAAGAAGAGAAAGAGGGGGAGCACTTTAAGGACAAAACTAAAAAAGGCTTCAGTTTGGGCTTCAAGGGGCCTGATTTCAGCATGCCTGGCCTTAGCTTGAAGGACACTGAAGGTAAGGGGGAGGAGGAGGAGGAAAACAAGAAGGGTGAATCTAAGGAGAAAGAGGAAAAAAGCAAACAAGGCTTCAGTTTTGGCTTCAAGGGCCCTGATGTCACCATGCCGAGTATGAAGCTAAAAGACACTGATGTGAAGCTTGGCGAGGGGAAGGCTGGCGTGAGTGTGGAGGCCCCTGAGGCTCACGCCCCTCACCTCAGCCTGCGGACACGGGGACCTGAGCTTCAGACTGACGAGAAAGGCACGAAGAAGGCCTTCACCTGGGGCATCTCGGGTCCCACCGCCAGTTTGAAAGAAGCTGGGAACGAAACAGATGAAGCTAAGGACAGGGAGGCCAAGAAGGGCTTCAGTTTTGGCATCAAGGCCCCTGACTTCAGCCTGCCCTCCGTGAGCCTGGGCGCCTCTGGGGAGGCCAGGAGGGTCGAGGGCGTGGCGGTGAGGGAGGAGGCCGCCCTGGCCGTCCACAGCCCCGCCCTCAGCGTGGGCGCCGCGCAGCCCCACCATAAAGACTCAGACGGGGAAGGAACCCCCAGTAAGTCCAAGAAGTCCTTTGCCCTGGGCTTCAAGGGGCCCAGCCTGAGCCTGAAGGGGCGAGGCGGCGGCGAGGCAGAGCGAGGCCAGGAGAGCGAGGACGAGGCTGGCGGCGGCGGTGTCACCCTGGAGGCGCCCGCCGCCAGGGTGCAGACCCCTGGGGTGGCCGTGCCCTCTCTTGGGCTGCGGGTGTTCTCCCCCGAGGCCAAGGGCGGCGTGGGGGAGATGCGGGTGAAGGCACCGCGCCTTAGCCTGGGACACGCGGCGCAGGCTGCCTCGCCTGACCTCAGCCTGGAGGGGCAGGACGCGGACGTGGAGTGTGACCTGCCCGAGGCTGACATTGACCTCAAGAAGGCCAAGATTGACCTGCCCGAGGTGGATCTGGAGCGCGGCATGCTGGAGGCAGAGGGCGCCGCCTCGCGCTCTGGCGTGGAGACGGAGAGCGCCAGGCTATCCCCGGGCTTCGGCATGGCCTTTGGCTTCAAGGGTTTCAAGAAGCACATCGGCCTCGACTCCCGCGACACCAGCCTGACGGAGGTGGAGGCCGAGGCCGCCACCAGGCGGGGCGTGGAGGTGGCGGTGGAGGCGCCCACGCCCGCCGCCAGACACTCCCTCGAGGCCACCGCCAAGGGCCTGAGCGCCTCGGTGACGGAGGCCCCCGTGAGGGTGAAGGCTGCGGCGCCCGCCATCCCCACTGCCGCGGTGGAGGTGGAGGCGGAGAAGGGCAGGGGCAAGGGCAAGGTCAGGGACGAGGACGAGGAGGAGAAGACCAAGGTGCGGCACAAGTTCGGCCTGGGCTTTGGGTTCCGCAAGTCCTCGGACAGCGAGGAGGAGTCCCGGGAGCCTACGTCCCTGGAGCCTGACCCGGACCGCGGCGCGGCGCGGGAGGACAAGAAGAAGGGCCGCAGCAAGATGAGCTTCGGCTTCCGGGGCTTCTCGCGCTCCTCGGACACAGAGGAGGAGCACCACTCAGAAAGGGCGTCCGAGGTGTCCGCCGAGCGCGAGGGCGAGGACGAGCGCGCGCGCCCCAAGGTGAAGGGCGGCCTCAGCTTTGGCTTCAAGGGCAGAGGCAGCCGCAGCTCAGACTCTGAGGACAGCGCGGAGCAGCAGCACGGGCGCGTGGACACAGCCCCGCTGCCGCAGGCCGAGGCGGGCCACGCCAAACAGAAGCTGAAGCCAAGCCTCAGCTTCGGCTTCAAGGGCAAGAGCAAGAGTTATGACATGGACGGCGGCGAGGCCGAGGCTGACCTGCCGCGGCGCGAGGCAGAGGCGGAGGAGGAGGTGAAGGTGAAGACCAAGTCCAGCCTCAACTTTGGCCTGCGGGGCTTCGGCAAGACCGAGGCCAAGTATGACATGAAGAGTGACTCCGAGGCAGGCGAGGCGGAGGACGCGGCCGCCCGCGCCCACCTTAAACAGCAGCAGCAGCAGCAGCACAAGGGGCGCGGATTCGCCTTCCGCAGCCGCAGCGGGCGCAACACGTCAGACTCGGAGAGCCACGAGGCGGAGGAGCGCGTGGAGCACGACACCCGGGGCGGCGAGGACAAGGCCAAGGAGCCTAAGAGCAAGGGCCTCAAGTTGGGCTTCAAGGGCTTCAAGAACCTGAAGGGCAAGATCCAGACCGAGATCAGCCGCATGCGTCACGACAGCCACTCCAGCGAGGACGAAGCGGTGCGCGAGGCGCCAGACGGCCAGCTGGCAGACCCCTCCGAGGCCAAGAGGCCCAAGAAGAACCCCAAGAAGAAGAAAGACAAGGACAAGAAGACCAAGAAAGAGGACGAGGACGCCCTCAATACCTCTGAGGAGAACGCCATGGCCCTCGCCGCCGCTGCCGCCAAGGACCACCGCAGGAAGCGGCCCGACAAGGGCGGCTCGTCCTCGGCCTCCTCCTCCTCCTCCTCCTCCAGCTCCTCCTCTAGTTCGGACGAGGACGACGAGAACCTGCCTGATGGTAAGAAAAGGAAGCGTGGGCGAGGCCGAGGCCGCCAGATGACGGAGGTGACCTTGAGCGAGCAGCAGCAGCAGCAGCCCATGGAAGTGGAGGTGGTGGAGAGCGTGGAGGTCACCTCCCGCCGCGTGGACGTGGTGCTACCCAGGCTGTCCTCCGTGGAGGGAGACGCCGCCCCCTACAAGCGGCGGGCACCCAAGCCTCCAAGGCCCGATGGGGGCGCCGCGGGGTCCACCAGCGTGGTGGTGAGGTCTGTGCAGCTCAAGAGCGCCGCGCCGCCCGACGGAAGGGATCTGGAGCATGCGGAGCGCGTGGAGGTGGTGGAGGTGGTGGAGCGCACGGTGATGGAGAGGAAGGTGGCACAGCCTGCCCTGCCGGACGCCGCCTCGCTGGCCTCAGACAGCGAGGGGGAGCGCGAGGTGGTGCGGGGCGGGGTCCTGGCCGCCTCCACGCCCAAGCGCCCCACGGACTCCGAGGAGCTGAAGCGTAAGGCGGCCTCGCTGGGCGACCTGTCCCGCCTGCAGGCCGAGCCGGACCCCGTCAGCGTGGTGCTGGAACGCGCCGTGTCGCTGGACCTGACGCGCACGACGCCGCACCAGCCCGCGCTGCACCACTCCCACCGCCTCACGCTGCCAGACTCCTCGGCCACGTCCATCGAGGAGGAGCAGGGCCCCGCGGGGCTGCGCGAGGGCGGCGGTTTGGGGCTGCGGCGCGCCGAGCAGTGGGGAACGCTGGAGCAGGCGCTGCTGTTCCGACGGGACAGCGAGGCCAGCCTGGCGGAGGCCGTGTCCCCCCGGGTAACCGGCCTGGTGGGGGAGGCCGACGGCCACTTCCACGAAGGGGAGTCCGTGTCGCACATAGAGATCAGCGGCTCCACCTCCGTGACGGACGTGTCCTCGCAGTGGGTGACGGCCTCCGAGACCTCCCGCAGCAGCATCACCCTGCACCACAGCGGCGGCAGCGAGGAGCGGGAGGAGCCCCCCGCCCTGCCCACCACGCCCGTGCCCTCTGGTGGCACCACCATTACGCTGCTGGACGGCGACGCCACCATCAGGGAGGCGCAGCCCACCGCCACGCTCGAGGAGGACGTGGTGGTGGTGCAGGGCGGCGCCACCAGCGAGGAGCGCAAGGTGAGCAGCTTCAGTGTCCAGCTGCGGCAGGTGGGCGGCGCGCCGCGCACCGTGCAGAGCAGCAGCTGCAGCAGCAGCCGCAGCAGCCTCAGCAGCGACAGTGAGTTGGATGGCGGCGCCGCGGGAGACGGCGTGACGGTGACGGTGGCGCCCAGAGTGAGCAGCCTTGACGTGAGTGGTGGCAGCGGCTCCTTGCCGCCGCCCGTGCCGCCCAAGCCACGCCCACGCACCGCCTCGCCGCCCAAGCTGGTGGCGCCGCGGCGCGAGGCGGCGCTAGTGACGGTGCGGGAGAATGGCGCCGTGGTGGTGAGCACGGAGGGCGGCGGCGGCGTGGTGGAGGGTGGCGCGGGCGAGACGGTGACCATTGACACGGTGGAGGTGGGCGGCGACACCATCCTGCTGGACGCCGGCGAGAACGGCGGCGGCGGCGGCCTGGCCCACGCGCTGCTGCTGGCGGACAGGGCAGCGCTGCCGCAGAAGTCCCTCACGCAGATCACGGTGGACGGTGGCCGCTACATCGTGAACGAGGGCGGCCTCAGCCAGACCCTCATCATCTCCACCCCGGCGCGTCCCCAGGTCTCGCCCCCGGGCCCCGACTCGCCCCCGCCCACCTTGCAGCCCCCAGAGTAGTGCCCGCCCCGCAGAGGCGCCGTCGCGTACCCCCGAGCGCCGCGCGTCACGGCAGCGGCGCCGCACGCGTCCAGCCGCGAGCATTTAGGGGCTGCTGCACCACGCCCCCGCCCCTCTAACCCCCCGACCCAGCCCCCAACCCCCTCCCCCAGGGCACCTCCCCATGCCCAAGGTTCAAATGTACTTAACCCCCCTCCCCCCCGCTGTTAGTATAGGTACACTCGTCCTGTATATTGGTTCAAGGTGTATTAGCGCGGTCCTGTTTTGTATTTAATACGAGCAATTTTATACGTGGGTGTATATAAGACTGTACTAATAATAGAGTAGTTATCGTGTTATTTTTTGTACGGTAAGCAGTGCATAGCGAGCCACTTAACCACTACTACCACTACCACTACCACTACCACTACTACCATACATAACGGTAACAATAGTCGTAGTAAACAGATTCGTTCGTAACAAAGGTAACAACAATAACAACGAAAGATAACACTAAGCCACACACACACACAGAATATAACACACACACACACACACACACACACACACACACACACACACACACACACACACACACACACACATTTCCTTATACTCGTGAATGGAGCAAAGTAATCTTCCCGCTAAGAGTGAGAGTCGCTGGGAGAGTCAAGGGAGAGTCAAGGGAGAGTCGACCCGCGCCTTCCTCGTGTGATACCAAGGAGCTCAAGTGCCATTAGCGTTAGAGACCGTCAGTAGAGACCAGTAGATACCGCAATAGATGACATTACTAGGAACAGCCCCGCAAAACACTTAAATACCGTCACGTAAATATAGAAACCACAATATAGAGAACAGAAAATTGAAACCTGCCTTTGAAAACATAAATTAATCCGAGAAAACACTTAAATGCCGTCACCAAAAAAAAAAAAAAAATAGAAACCAATAGAGAACAAAAAATTAAAACTGCCACCTAGAAAATATTAGTTACATTTAGAAAACACGATAAAAGCCACAGAAAGCACTAAAATCGTCACTGAAAATCATTAATAGAGAACATTGGATACCGCAATATAAAGAACTTTACTAGAAAACATTAATAGTCCCTGGAAAACACGCTCACTGCTTACCAAACACTAGTGCCGCCACCAAGACCTTTGGAAACCGCATGGAGAACAATACAGACCAACACTAAATAACTTTCTGAGAACATTAAAAAATGGTACTAGAAACCTTTAGAACACGTCACTATTTGTCCTTTTATCGTCACGAAAACAAAAAAATACAACTTTTAGAGACCATTACTAGAAACCTTACTTAGAAAACAACTGAACACCCTCGGCAAACAAATGAACATCGATGCGAAAACAGTAAAAACCAGTGATAGAGAACATTAATGGCTACCGTCCTTTGAAAACCTAACCTAACCGCCCTTGAAAACAGATCAAGACCTCATTTAGAACACGTTCTTAAAAACCATCAGAAAAACACCATTGCGTACCGTCGTTAAGACACTACAGCCTAAAACAAAGAACGCCATAGGAAAAATAAATAAATAAATAAAAATAAAAACCACCAGAAAAAAATAATAATTCACGGAAAGTAAAGAAAAAAAGTGAAATGAAATTGTTGTCTTCAATGTCACGTGACGGAAAGAAAAAAAAATATAAGAAAAAAGTAGCTAAAAATAAATAAAATAAAAATAACATAGTCTTCCATTAAAATAATATCTGCTTAGGATCAAAATAACTTTTTTATACATATATTCTTACGCTCACGAGAAAGAGTAGCAATAATAGACTTAGAAACGCCATTTAACCTCCTTACATATATTTTTTCACCCCGCACTCCCTTCAGACAAAAGATAGTATATGCCCGTGTCTATTTTCAAGCTTTTTTTTATATGCTCACGAGAAAACAATAGCAATAATAGACTAGGAAATGCCATTTTAACCTCCTCATATATTTTATACCCCCGTGCCCCCTTCAAGTAGGAAAGCAAACATGGCTGCTCCCAGTATTATAAACCCGTCTATTTTTCAAACCCTCTATGTTCAAAATAACTCATTACTGATTAACCTTCGCTGTGATACCTTAAAGCAATCCATTTATTATACAAACGCTCAATTTGATGTTATTTTCTCTAATTTTTTATTGTTTTTATTATTATAATTATTTTAGGCTTGTACTCTGTAGCTTGCTTTTAGGTTTGTAGCCCCTATGATTTTGAATTCTCCCGCCTTTTTTTTTTTTCCTTCTTTTTCCGTATAATGTTAACAAAACAGTCTTAGCGGAGTTATATTTTTTACTACAATATGTACTACACGCTTCTCTCTCTTTTTTCTATTTTCTTTTTCTTCAGTTTCCTCTTTTTTTTTTTTTTCCTTACTTATTTTCTTCTCTTTTTTTTCGTACTACCACTTTTCTTCTTCCTCCTCCTCCTCCTTCATGCCTCCACATACAGCGAAAGTTTAAGAAAAAAAAATGAAAAAAATGTCTTAGCCAAAATAAATATACGTCTATTTTTTGTAATGCATTCGTTCCGTCAATAATTGTTAGATTTTTACTTCTCTCTCTCTCGCTCTCGCTCTCGAATGCCATAATAGTAGATTAAAGCTATTATTATTATTATTATTATTATTATCATTATTATTATTATTATTATTATTATTATTATTACTATTATTATGCGCGTAGTGAATTTTAAGAAGAAACAAAAGAGTATCGTTTTTATTGTGTTTTTGGTCTCCTTAAAAAAAGTAATTGAAATTTCTTAATTAAAATTTAACTTAAAAATCTTGGGGTTATGCACCTACTATTATTATTATTATTATTATTATTATTATTATTATTATTATTATTATTGTCATTGTTATTGTTATTATTATTATCATCAACTCCAATATTTGTTTTCTTATGTATTCAGAGTAAAGTTCGTAAGAGTATTATTATTATTATTATTATTATTATTATTATTATTATTATTATTATTATTATTATTATTATCATCTTTGTCATCTCCGTCAAATAACCAATGTTTTTCTTTCGAGTTTATAGGAAACCTTGAATTATTATTTTTATTATTATTATTATTATTATTATTATTATTATTACTACTAATTATTTTATTATAACTATTACTACTGATCATTATTCTGACGCGTGTTATAATCTTGATCCTGATCTTGGCGTGCCTCGTGGGGCCGTCACGAAGCCAGCAGGTTGTAGTAAGACAGTATTTACTCACAGGTAGATCAAAGCTTTAAAACTATATTACCCTCCTCCCCTCCCCTCCCCTCCCCTCCCCTCCCCTCCCCTTCCCTCCCCCCTCCCACAAGCAAACATATCAAACAAACGAACAAACAAAGCACTCCAGTGGTCCACGCTTTACTTTGTTGTGTTTTATTGTTATTTTTTTTATCTTACTTTATTTATTTTTTTACTTTTTTGCTATTTATTAGTTTTATATTTGTACTGTATAGTTTATGTAGATTTTTTAGGGGTACATATTTTTATTTTATTTTTTTTTTTCGTTTTATTAGTTTTCTTCGTTATTCATCTATTGTAGCTTTTTTCATTTTTGTGTATTTTTTTTTTATTTTCGGAGTTTTTTTATTTATTAATTTATTTATTTACTGGTTTATTTATTTATCCGTGTAATATACATTTCAATAATAATAATAATAATAATGATAATAATAATAATAATAATAATAATAATAATAATAATAATAATTTGATATTTTGTGTACAATTATTATACATTACGTTTCAAATATATTTTCTATTATTATTATTATTATTATTATTATTATTATTATTATTATTATTATTATTATTATTATTATTATTATCATTATTATTATTATTATTATTATTATGTTTATTTTTTTATTTGTTATAACCCCTGGATTTCATAATGAACCATACCACAATTATTATTATTATTATTATTATTATTATTATTATTATTATTATTATTATTATTATTATTGTTATTAATTACTAAGGTGCTGACAAACTAACATTATCGTTAATATAAATTTCTATATATAGTATATATAAATATGTAATAAGATTTTTGTGTTTTTATATTATTATTATTATTATTATTATTATTATTATTATTATTATTATTATTATTATTATCATTATTGTTATTATTATTATTATTATTATTATTATTATTATTATTATTATTATTATTATTATTATTATTGCAGTCTACGGTTGTGTAATATTTTTAATAATGTATGCTTAAAGATATACTCTCTCTCTCTCTCTCTCTCTCTCTCTCTCTCTCTCTCTCTCTCTCTCTCTCTCTCTCTCTCTCTCTCTCTCTCTCTCTCTCTCTCTCTCTCTCTGTAATAAAGTTGAGAAGATCCACTTTGCTTTCTTTTTTTTATTTCTCCAGAAAAGATTTACTGAGAGAGAGAGAGAGAGAGAGAGAGAGAGAGAGAGAGAGAGAGAGAGAGAGAGAGAGAGAGAGAGAGAGAGAGAGAGAGATTTGAGTGATCGATTGAATGACTTTCCTGTGGCAGTAACAAGTACAACAAGGGAGGAAGACTGGTCCTGCCGGCCTCCCCCTGAGCAAGAGGCAAACATACACAGGTCAGATGTACACCACATTACAAAATTGCACATACACATACACATACACATACACATATACATACATACAATACATATACATACATAGACATACATATACAAAGGTATACATACATAAATACACATACACATATATACATATATACACACACATACATACGTACACATACATACATACACATAGGCATACATACATACACATATACACATGCACTTACATACATTAGATCTGTACATACAAAAGGGGACAGGTGTACACAAGCACGTCGACACTGTATATAAGGGAGACATCTGTTCACTGCCAAATGGAGACCTGAGTAATGAGGAGAGGCGGTAGTGGTGCACCCACACGACACACACCCACACACTACTGACGGATTGACGCACACCCAGTAGGGGGCCATGAGGGTATGTACACACACACGCACACACACACTGCATCACCAACTGGGAGCAAAGATCGGGTATTCTTGCAGAATATTTTTAAGAGCATTGGTGTTTATTAGGCGGCAGATAAGCTGCTGCAGGTCAGAAATACCTAGAGGCCGAAACTTGTCAATACAGGGACAACCCCTAACATAGTGATGCAGTGTGTGTCCTCCAGGCACTGTACGCAGCTTACAGCACACTGCAGGGGCGTTACTAACCTCCCAGTAATACTGATAGCCTAGCCTGAGGTGCATCGCCACACTAGCCAGAGATGTACCGTATCTCCCACCGGTGTGATCACTACCCTGGGAGACTTGTACGTGATGGAGGCAGCTAGGACTGCCATCATGACAGCACTGTGCTGCATCATCAGTAATACTACTATTGACATAGCCCCTAATGCTGCGGTGTACATAGTGCAGAGTGTACTCGACATCAGGGTCCACTGTCTCATCCTGAAGGGCAAGCTGGGCCAAGTGGTCGCCCCTTCCATTAAAAAGGATGCCTACATGTGAAGGCACCCATGTAAAGTGGACCCTGGCACCAGTCTCTTCATTAGTGCGAATGACCCCAAGGCACTTGTGCACAACATCACAGTCTGTAGCTGCAGGTGACAGAAGGCCACGTAAGGCAGCCTGACTGTCAACAAAGAGGTAGACATCCTTAAGCGAGGAGTCTGCAATGTGCAAAGCCTCGAGTATGCCGTACAGCTCCGCCCTGGTGGAAGACAGGTGTGCGGGAGCCGTCAGGACACCTCAGTGTCTGTGTACTGACTGGGGGACATAGTCGCGAATGAACAAACCACAGTTCGATTTGCTTCCATCAACAGACTCATCACAAAAAAACATACACAGGATGCACTTGAGGGTATTCAGACAATTTTGACATAAACAAATCTTGTAACACATGTGGGGAATAAGAACGTTTTGGCAGAGGCAGCTTGGCCATGTCCACACTGAGACGACCAGGGCGCCAGGGGGGCTGGAGCAGTGTCTGAGCTAGACCCAAGACATCATCTGCGACACCAGTACATGTCAGAACAGCCATTATCTTCCTCAGGCACACATTAGCAGGGCTCCTGGGGTTACCAGACAGTAAGACGAGCCACTGTTTAACACCCGAGGAAACAGTACTCAGCATGCAGCCTGCAGTGCGACATGTAATCTCTGATTCTACACACAACACTGGGAAGGTGCAGCTCAGCGCGGAGAACCTCTGTCTGTCTTGGCTGTCCTGGAGCATCCCAAAATTATTCGCATAGCCTCATTCTGCAGAGTCTCAAGTGGACGAAGGGCGGAAGCACTGAACTGAATTAAGACTGGGGCAGCATTGTCTATAACAGACCGAATCACAGAGACATAAAACATGCTAAGCACTGAGAGGCCAGCCCCCAGACCTCTGCTAGCCAAGACCCTGAGAGGAGCAAGCCGTGCCAGACACACATCTCTCACATAAGTGACAGTGTGAGGAGATTTCTTAAAACTGAAGTGAACACTTGGCTACTTGTGGGTAGGAGGCACTCTAGGGAGACGAACATTATTGACCTGGGGGAACACCAAACACTACAGTTGGCCTGAGAGAGAGAGAGAGAGAGAGAGAGAGAGAGAGAGAGAGTGTGTGTGTGTGACAGCTTACTGTAATCATGGTACCAGCTTTCCTGTTTGTATTTTCTTCCGTCATTTAATCTTTCTGTTTTCTTATTTCCTTCTTCCTCCTTAGTGCCTTTCTTCTTTCTTCCTCCTTACTTTCTGATTCTTCCTTCTTCCATCCATGTTTAATGTTACAGGTAATGAGATAGGAGGGAAAAAAAAATAATTGTAATAAAAAAATGAATATATAAAACCAACAGAAGGAGATAAAAATAAAAAAAGTTAACTTAAAAGAACTAAATAGAGTAAAAATAATAATAATAATAATAATAATAATAATAATAATATGACAGTAAAATATATAGAAACGCACCTGAGAGGACTAAAAACAATAGAATAATGATAAACAAATAACAAATTGCACTCTAAGATAACTAAAAGCAATAATAGAATATGAAAAAGCACTTGTAAGGACTAAGACCAACTGCAGAATCATAGAAATATATGAAAATACAGTGTAAAACACAAAATCTGTAATATTGTAAAATAAATGAAAATACATTAGAAAGAACTGTTAAAATGAACAGAAGACAATAACAATAAATAGCAATCATCAAAATACAGTATAAAGAACTAGAAGCCGGTAAAAATGTAATGAAAAATCTAAATCAAAATAAACAACAACAGTATTAAAGAAAAGCAAAAAATAACAAAATAAAAAAACAAAAACCATTAAAAGAAAATAACAATGACGATAAACAGCAAGAATAACAATAATAATAATAAAATAAATAAACCCAATAAATTTAACTACAAAATAGTAACCCCGTTGCGTCGCTAACAAACAAACCTAAGTCCCACAGATGACGAGAAGCTGTCATTCCAAACTTAGAAATTGAGTGTAAGAAACATGTATTTGCATCCGCCTTAATCCTGCCTATTTAACCCGCCATCATGAACATTAAGCACCTCAAGAACATCCTCCCGCCCCAGGTAAGCACGCGTGTTAATTAGAAAAGGTGTATTTAGTGTGTGAATGGAGATATGAGGGATTAATATGGTGTGTGGAGGTTTGGCTTGTTTTTTGTTACGTTCGTTTTAATATTTGTATGTTATGTAGTGTTGTGATAGTAGAAGTACATGTTATAGTTGTAGCAATAAGAAAAAGGATTATTTAGGCAGTAGTAGTAGTTGTAGTAATACTAAGAAATATTTTAGTAAGTTATTTATGTAGTAGTAGTAATAGTAATCGTAAGAAGTATTTTAATAGTAGTAATATTGATAGTAGTAGTAAAGCAAGTAGTAAAGTAAGATATGGATATTTATAGTTTTCATAGTAATATTAGTGTTAGTAATAATAATAGTAGTGGTAAGAGATGACTATAGTAGTAGTAGTAGTAGTAGTAGTAGTAGTAGTAGTAGTAGTAGCAGCAGCAGCATAACCACTCTTAAATTCCCATACCTAACCTAGCTATCTTTCCTTCTAGCCAAACCACTACAACTACTTTCTCTCTCTCTCTCTCTCTCTCTCTCTCTCTCTCTCTCTCCTCCTCTCTCTCTCTCTCTCTCTCTCTCTCTCTCTCTCTCTCTCTCTCCTTTTCCTTTTTCTTTCTAAGCTAACAATGATTGATTTATTTTCTTCTCTTTGCAATTTTTTTCTTTTTCATTTTTCTTCTTTTTCATTTTTCTTTTCTCCATTTTTCCATTTTCTTTCATTCTTCTCTTTCCTCTTTCTAATATTTCTTTCTTTTCCTTTCTCCATATTTCCTATTATTTCTTTCTTTTTCCATTCACTTTCTTCTCTTTAATCAATTTTCTTCCTTACCTAACCTAACCTAACCTAACCTAAGCTAACCTGTGTGTGTGTGTGTGTGTGTGTGTGTGTGTGTGTGTGTGTGTGTGTGTGTGCGAAAATTATATTCCTCCATTTTACCTCACTAGTCTGTCATTAATATCAGCAAATCCATTTTTCATTATAATTTATCCACCTTCCTAACTTAACCTAACCTAACCTAACCTAACAGGACGGGGCAGCCAAGATCACAGCGCTGGCCTGGTCCCCCAACAATGTGAAGCTAGCAGTGGCCACAGCAGAGAGAGTGGTGCTGCTGTTTGACGAGCAGGGAGAGAGACGGGACAAGTTTTCCACCAAGCCTGCTGACCCCAAGGTACTGTGTGTGTGTGTGTGTGTGTGTGTGTGTGTGTGTGTGTGTGTGTGTGTGTGTGTGTGTGTGTGTGTGTTAGGCCTTAATTCTATTCCTTTTTAATATATTGGTTTGTTAATGATAATAATAGTAAAAAAAGAAAAGAAAATAGACTTAACCACACTGTCTCTCTCTCTCTCTCTCTCTCTCTCTCTCTCTCTCTCTCTCTCTCTCTCTCTCTCTCTCTCTCTCTCTCTCTCTCTCTCTCTCTCTCTCTCTCTCTCTCTCTCTCTCTCTCTCTCTCTCTCTCTCTCTCTCTCTCTCCCACAGTATGGCAAGAAGAGCTATTTGGTGAAAGCCATCGCCTTCTCCCCCGACAGCACCAAGATTGCTATCGGACAGACAGACAACATTATATATGTGTACAAGATTGGTGAAGACTGGTGAGTGTGTGTGTGTGTGTGTGTGTGTGTGTGTGTGTGTGTGTGTGTGTGTGTGTGTGTGTGTGTGTGTGTCAAGGTTCTGCCGGCTAAGCTCATTTGGAATATAATGTTTTTACTTTAACCAGAAAAATAAAATAAGCAAGAAAAATCATAATTTCTCTCTCTCTCTCTCTCTCTCTCTCTCTCTCTCTCTCTCTCTCTCTCTCTCTCTCTCTCTCTCTCTCTCTCTCTCTCTCTCTCTCTCTCTCTCTCTCTCTCTCTCTCTCTCTCTCTCTCTCTCTCTCTCTCTCTCTCTCTCTCTCTCTCTCTCTCTCTCTCTCTGACACAGGGGGGAGAAGAAGGTGATATGCAACAAGTTCGTGCAGTCCTCCCAGGTGACGTGCCTCGCCTGGCCGTTTGAGGGACCCATCGTCTTTGGCCTGGTGGAGGGAAAAGTGCGCGCCGCCAACGTCAAGACCAACAAGTCCCAGACGCTGTTTCAGACTGACTCCTATGTGGTCTCTGTTACTCCAAAGTTAGTGGTGCAGGTGTGGGGGTGGGGGAGGATGTTTTTTATTTATTTTTTTGGTGAGGGTGTTTTTTCTGTGTATTTTGGTGTTTATTTGAGTGTTTTGTAAGATTTTTTTGGTGTTTATTTTTTATTTATTTATTTATTTTTGTGTGTGTTTTTTCTTGGTGTGTTTTGTTTGTGTTTTTCAGTGTTTTTATTATTATTGTTATTATTTTGGTGTTATTAGGGATGCTTTTGATATATTTTTTTTTTTTTTGTGTTTGGTTTTGTGTGTGTGTGTATTTTTCATATTTTTTTCATTTTTTTATATACTATCATCACTATTTATCTTCATTTCTTCCGCCAGCTTACGTGGAACAGCCTTCCTCTCAGGTCATGCTGACGGGTCAATAGTGCGCTTCTATGTGGCAGATGACCCCTACCCAGAGCCCCAGGTAAGGTGAGGTCAGGTCAGGTCATGTGCAGTGAGGCTAGGCTAAATTAGATCTAGTGAAGTCAGATTAGATTAGATTGGGATAGGTTAAGTCAAGTTATGTCAAGTCAGGTCAGGTCAGAGCAAGCTACTGCAGACTAACCTAACTTAACCTAACTTAACCATTTCTCAAACACTTCCACAACCCTCACTACACCTAACAACACTCCTAATTACCCAACGACCAAAACCCACAGTCTTAACAACCCAACAAGGCAAAACCACAGCCCTAACAACCAAACGACTCAAAACCACCGCTTCAACACCCCAACAACCAGCCTTAACAATCTAATGACAAAACCACAGCCTCAACAACCAACCTTAACAACCAAACAACCCAAAACCACAGTCTTAACAACCTAACAACCAATCCCAGGGCAAGATCATCTCCCACCCTGTGCCGCCTTACACCGTGGCCTGGAGCAGCAGCAGCATCATCGTGGCGGGCAGTGACAAGCGAGTGGTCATGTACAGCAAGATGGGGAAGGTACACCAGCAGTTTGACTTCAGCCGTGATGCCTCCGAGAGAGAGTTTTCCTCCATCGTCACCAGTCCCAGCGGCCAGGCTCTCATTGTGGGCAGCTATAACAGGTGTGTGTGGGTGCAGAGGGGTACACAGTGTGGCTGAGTGTGTTTAAATGTTTGGGTGTTGTGTTCTTAGTGTGTGTGTGTGTGTGTGTGTGTGTTTATCTTCTTTTTATCTACAGTTTTGTTGATCCATACTTTTTGTTTGTGTGTGTGTGTGTGTGTGTGTGTGTGTGTGTGTGTGTGTGTGTGTGTGTGTGTGTGTTTAGAGTTCATTTCTGCATCCATCAATCTATTTATCTTCAAGCACTAAAGCATTCACATTCTCAAACACACATTACTTCATCACCCCAGACACACAAACACACCAATCCACACTCAGACAAGCCCAGGACCAAACCAGGCAAACACCCATTACTTCCCCTTCCCCCTTCCTCCCCCAGGCTGCGTATCTTTGACTTCAACACATCACGAGGACTGTGGGAGGACAGAGGCACCCGGGAATTTGACGGCATTTACACCATCACCTCACTGGCCTGGAAGCGCGATGGCTCACGGCTGGTGTGTGGGACGCTGTGTGGGGCTGTTGAGATATTTGACTCTGTGCTCAGGTGTGTGGTGTGTGTGGGGGATGAGATAAGACAGTAAGGATGGGGGTAATGTGTGTGTGTGTGTGTGTGTGTGTGTGTGTGTGTGTGTGTGTGTGTTTACATGAAAAGAAAGAAATGAAAGTACAGAAAATAAAGAATAAATCTCTCTTTTCTTCCTTTTCCTCTCTCTCTCTCTCTCTCTCTCTCTCTCTCTCTCTCTCTCTCTCTCTCTCTCTCTCTCTCTCTCTCTCTCTCTCTCTCTCTCTCTTCCTTCCTTCCTTCCTTCCTTCCTTCCTTCCTTCCTTCCTTCCTTCCTTCCTTCCTTCCTTCCTTCCTTCCTTCCTTCCTTCCTTCCTTCCTTCCTTCCTTCCCCCTTCCTCCCTCACTTTCTCCTTCTATCCTTCCCTCTCTCTATCCCCCACACCATGTCCCTCTTCCTCTCACTCCCACTCTCTCTCTCTCTCCCAGGCGGTCAGTGTGGAAGAACAAGTGGGAGATGACCTACGTTGGCCCATCACAGGTCCTGGTGAAACCCCTGGCTGGGTCGGGGCCCTTCGGAAGCCGCGGGGTCATCCTGAGGTCACAGTATGGGTTTGAAATACATGATGTCAGGATTATGGGTGAGTATTGAGGGATTGGGGTCAAGATTGGGGTGGATTGGGTTTTGGGGGTGTTTTGGGGTGTTTTACGGGTTTGTTTGGGTTTGTTTGTCTTGGTTTGATGTTTTTTTCTTATTTTATTGGTTTATTTTTAGTTATTTTTATTTTATTTTATTTTTTTATTTTTTTGCTATTTTCTGTTGTCTAAGTGTTTTGGTGTTTATTTATTTATTTATTTATTTATTTATTTATTTATTTATTTATTGTTTTTTGGGTACTTTGTCTTTAATTTTGTTTCCTTCTTTTATGGTTTTTGTTTATTTTTTGTTTTGTTTTGTTTTGTATTTTGGTGTCTTTAATATTTCATTTTCATTCACTACTTTTCTCTTGTCACAAATTCATCATCAGGTTTATCTTTTTTTCTTTTTTAGTATTCATTTTTATTTGGTATTTCAACATTTCATTATTTACTACTCTTCCTTGCCTCAAATTTTACTGCCTTGTCCCATCCCTGTGTGCTCCTCTCACCACCACCACCCCCCCAGGGAAGGACCGGTACTTGGTGGCGCGGACCAATGAGACACTGCTGCTGGGGGACCTTCACCGCAACCTTCTGAGTGAGGTGCACTGGACAATGGAGCCAGGCACAGAGAAATTCTACTTTGACAATGAAAATGTGTGCATGATTTTCAGTGCTGGCGAGCTGTCCCTGGTAGAATATGGCAATAATGACCTGCTGGGCTCTGTACGGTGAGTGTGTGTGTGTGTGTGTGTGTGTGTGTGTGTGTGTGTGTGTGTGTGTGTGTGTGTGTGTGTGTGTGTGTGTGTGTGTGTGTAATGGTGACCTGCTGTGCGTGTGTGTGTGTGAGTGCGTGGGTGTGAGGGTGTGTGAAGGTTACGTTGACCTGCTGGCTGTGTGTGTGTGTGTGTGTGTGTGTGTGTGTGTGTGTGTGTGTGTGTGTGTGTGTGTGTGTGTGTGTGTGTGTGTGTGTGTGTGTGTGTTACAAGTCATTTATCATTTCTTTTTAGTGTTTTTAGTTTTAATCATTCTTTTTGACTCTCTCTCTCTCTCTCTCTCTCTCTCTCTCTCTCTCTCTCTCTCTCTCTCTCTCTCTCTCTCTCTCTCTCTCTCTCTCTCTCTCTCTCTCTCTCTCTCTCTCTCTCTCTCTCTCTCTCTCTCTCTCTCTCTCTCTCTCTCTCTCTCTCTCTCTCTCTCTCTCTCTCTCTCTCTCTCAAACACAAGTAAACACCCTTCTCCCTCTCTCTTCTCTAGGACAGAGTTTATGAACCCTCACCTGATCAGCGTTCGGCTTAACGAGAGGCGGCAGAGAGGTGTGGATGACAACAAGAAGATGGCCTACCTGCTGGACCTCAAGACCATTTGTATAGGTGTGTGTGTGTGTGTGTGTGTGTGTGTGTGTGTGTGTGTGTGTTTGTCAGGCAGGTGAGGAGGAGGAGGAGGAGGAAGGCTATATGTGATGTGTTGTGATGTCTAAAGTTGATGTGGAGCAGGAGGAAGGCAAGGAGGGAGAGGTGAAGTGATACATGCCAGCCTCTCCATCATCCCTGTTTGCCACATCTCTCCCTTATCACCAGTCACTCCCAGACATCTCTTGTTTCACAGCCATCTTCATAGACTACTGGGGAGAGATTGCAAAATATGTTTCTTTTTATCTTCTTTCTTGTTTGTAAAGTTTCTAAACATTGCTTTTAGTGGTGCGTATTGTTGTGCATTGCAGTGAATGGCTTGGTGGCACACTTGGTGATGCACTGGTGGTGTTGCACATTAGAGGACAGCGCTAAACAAGCTGTTCCAAAATGTCGTTGATCCAACTATTTGTTTAAAAGATATTTGCTAAGAAACAATGCTTCATTTTGTTTGTTTTTTATGTAAGAGAGATGCTGGCCAAGGGCAACATAAACTAAGAAAAGAAATGCCCACTGAGGTGCCAGTCCCTAATCAGAAGTCAAAAACAATAATAAGAAACTGGAGAACAAGCATCTTCAAACCTCACTCTTGAAACATCAAAATTAAAAGTAGATTAACCTAACCTACCTTAACCCAACCTTACTTTACTTTACCTTAACCTAACCTTGCCTAACCTAATGTAGCCAAACCTAACCTAACCCAGCCCAGCCTAATCCAACCTAACCTGACCCAACCCAACCTGACCTAACCTGACCTTATCCCTCCACAGTTGACCTGACGTATGGTCTGACGCTGGGCCAGGTGACTCACGACTCGCACATAGACTGGCTGGAGCTGAACGAAACGGGGTCACAGCTGCTGTTCAGGGACAAACGACTCAGACTGTTGCTTGTTAATGTGGCCTCACTCAACAAGTCAACGATACTCAACTACTCTACGTTTGTCCAGGTGTGTGTGTGTGTGTGTGTGTGTGTGTGTATTTTTGAGTCAAGTTATTGTGTAATGTTTTATTTCCTCATTTATTTATACATAATTCATATTTTATTTTTTTTTTAATGTATGAGTATATTCATTTGTAATTCACTTATAGATTCATTCACAATTCCTATTCATTTATACACAGACACATAACTTGTCAATGGGTGCATACATACATACATACATACACATCATTTCTTCTCATTCATTCATTCATTCATTCATAATCCCACACACATATTCATACATTCCTAATTTCTATGTATATTCTTATGTCCAGTTCTCCGCAGTGCTCATATTTCCTCATTATGTTCTCTTATATTTTCTTCTATGTTCTGATGTTCTGTTGCCCTCAGTGGGTGCCAGGCAGTGACGTGGTGGTGGCACAGAGCCGTGAGCAGCTGTGTGTGTGGTACAACATCGACACCCCAGAGAGGGTCACCACCTTCCACATCAAGGGGGAGGTGACAGATGTGGAGCGTGTGGATGGACGGACAGAGGTGGGTGGGTGGGTGGGTGTTGATGGTTGGATGAAGTTGTGTGTGTGGATGTAGAGTTGGATAGGTGTGTGTGTGTGTGTGTGTGTGTGTGTGTGTGTGTGTGTGTGTGTGTGTGTGTGTGTGTGTGTGTGTGTGTGTGTGAGCAACTAAACAATATCTCTATCCATTCATACTTTAAAAACACACACTCAGAAACCATTGCCTCTCCTTTCCCATCCCCCTATCCCCCCATCACCCCATCTCCCCTTCCCTCCTGCAGGTGATAGTGCAGGATGGGGTGCAGGAGCTGTCCTACGCTCTGGATGAAGGCCTGATTGAGTTTGGCACAGCTGTTGATGATGGGGACTACCTCAGAGCCATGAACTACTTGGAGGTGAGAAGCCACAGGAGGATGAGGAAGAGGAGGAGGAAGAGGAGGAGTAGAAGGAAGAGGATGATAAGGTGGAAAGGGACAAGGAGGAGGAGGAGAAAGAGAAAGAGAAGGAAGAGGAAGACAAGGTGGAAAGGGACAAGGAGGAGGAGGAGGAGGAGGAGAAAGAGAAGAAGGAAGGAGGAGGAGGAGAAAGAGAAGTAAGGAGGAAGAAGAGGAGGAGGATAAGGAGTAGGAGGAGGAAGAAGAGAGGACGGGGATCAGGAGGAGGAGGGGTGTTTGTGGCATCTATAGTTTCAGTGGTTTTGTTTCATCTGTAGTCTCTGTGTTTTTACTATTATCAGTTTGTCAGTCCTCATACATGTCAGTTTTGCATTATTTCATCAGTGAAGCAAACATGAAGCATCAACTCTAAAAATTCAATAAATAAAAAATTCAATAAATAAAAAAGAAAAAGAACCACTATTTGCCAAGAAAGTACCATTATTAGTGAAGAAAGTACCTTTATCACTCAACCATTACTTAAAAACCACAGCAAAACACAGCAACAACATACAGATCAACCATTACCACCCTCCCTTCCCTCCCACAGACACTGCCACTTACTGCGGAGGCTGAGACAATGTGGAGGACCCTGGGGCGCCTCACACTGGAGGGCCGACACCTGTACATTGCCGAGAGGTGTTTTGCGGCCCTGGGGGAGGTGTCTAAGGTCCGGTACTTACAGGGCATCAACCAGATTCGCGAGTTGGTGCAGGAACAGACAGGTGAGGTGTTAAGTTAGTTTAGGTTGGTTTATGTTAGTGTTTGTGTCTGTCTGCCATCTTGTGCTTTTACTGTGAGAAAATGAGGGAGGTGTTCTGCCAGATTTGTTAGTCCAGGCTTGTTTGTTTGAGTTCATTCTATATTTGTGCTTGTTTTTTTATCTTGACTTAGGGTCTTACTGCTAATCTCCCCACCTCCCTGATGTAAGAGCAAACCAGTATTCTTAATCTTTCATCCCTTTTACTGGTAAACTCTGGAACTCCCTGCCTGCTTCTGTATCTCCTCCTTCCTGTAACTTGAACTGCTCTTCACACACACTGCCCCTCACTGTCACACTCACTGCTACAGGAGAGGAGGGCATGGAGCATTATGAGGTGCAGGCCAGACTTGCCATCCTGGAGCAGCAGTTCAAGACAGCAGAGAGCATTTACCTGGACAACAACCAGCTGGACGCCGCCATGGAGATGTACCAAGACCTGCACAAATGGGACGAAGGTACACACTGCTCTGGGGTTGCCTTAGGTTAGGTAAGGTGTGCTGTGGCGGGGTTAAATACAAGTGAACCGTACCATGCCATGTCTGACCTCTAGTTCCATCACTGCCCTCACCTTCCTCAGCCTGACTTAATCTAAGTTGTTCCTGTATCTAACCTAACCTAATTTAACCTCTTCCCGTATCTAATCTAACCTAACCTAACCTCTTCCCTTATCTAATCCAACATAACCTAACCTCTTCCCCTGTTTAATCTAACTTAACCAAACTTAACATGCATCTAACCTAACCTAACCACACCCTCCCCTCCCACCCCCCAGCGGTACAGTTGGCAGAGATCAAGGGTCACCCAGATGTGGAGTCGCTGCGGCGTGCACACACTCAGTGGCTGCTGGACACAAACCAGGAGGAACGCGCCGGCCAGCTCAAGGAGGCCGAGGGGGACTTCTCAGCGGCCATCAACATGTACCTCAAGGCTGGAATGCCTGCTAAGGCCTCCAGGTTAGGTTAGGTTAATCTTATTGTGTGTTGTCAGCCCTCTAGGTTAGGTTAATTTTATCCCAACCCAACACAACACAACCCAAACCAAACCAAACCTCACCACACCACACCACACCATACCACACCACACCACACCACACCACACCACGCCAGCCTAACCCAGCCTCAACTCATGCCACCCAACACCCCCAGGCTAGCCACCAGCGTCACAGAACTTCGCGAGGACCCTGAGATGATTTCCCGCATTGCCACCGCCCTGCTGAAGGCCGACCTCTTTGAACAGGCTGGGGAGTTGCATGAGAAGGTCGGCCAGCCACAGAAGGCCCTGGAAAGTTACCGGAAAGGTCATGCTTACTCTAGGGCAGTGGAGTTGGCACGGCACATGTTTCCTTCAGGTGAGATGTGTGTGTGTGTGTGTGTGTGTGTGTGTGTGTGTGTGTGTGTGTGTGTGTGAGAGTGATGTTTTTGTTGTTTCTTTCCTTCTTGCATGATGTAATTCTCATTTTCTTGTGATCATTCTCTCTCTCTGTTCCTCTGTCTCTCTCTGTCTCTCTGTCTCTTTCTTGGACAGTGGAGTTGTCAGGACATATTTACTTATTTTCTGTGTAATGCTTCCCTACACTACCCCTGCTCCTCTGCCTCACCCCTGCCCCTCTCCCTCACCCCTTCCCCTGGCCATACAGAGGTGGTGCAGCTGGAGGAGGAGTGGGGGTAACGAGTTGCTGGCCAATAAGCAGGCGGATGCGGCCATCAGTCACTTCATCGAGGCCGGCCGCACTGTCAAGGCCCTGGAGGCAGCCATCGCAGCCAGGCAGTGGAAGAAGGCCATGCATATTATTGAGGTGAGTGCGTGCGTGTGTGTGTCTTAGGGGTAGTAGTTGTTGTTGTAACTGTTGTTGTTATAATAACAGCCCATACTATTGTTACCACTGTCACTATTCTTTCCATGTTGTCACTTCACCATCTTGTGACAGCACACTCAGGTCTCTCACTCTCTCCTTCTCTCTCTCACCTCAATCATTGCTATAGGAAACTCTGGCGTGGACAGTTAATCTCCTCATGCTTCATTGTATCTTTAGTTCATGGCTTCACCTTCCCCTTCATTGTACCTTTCCTGGCTTCATCTTCCTATTCACTGTACCTTTCTTGGTGTCACCTTACCTTTCACTGCATCTTTTCTGGCTTCACCTTCCCCTTCATTGTACAGGTGATAGATGATGAGACTGCCCTGAAGCCTCACCTGATGAAGCTTGGCCAGCACTTCGCCTCCCTCAATGAACTGCAGAGGGCGGAGTACTTCTACCTCAAGGCTGGCATGTACAACGAAGCCATCACCATGTATAACCAAGCAGGTGTGTGTGTGTGTGTGTGTGTATGTGTGTGTGTGTGGATTAATTTTTTTCTTTATTTATTTTTTTCTTATTTCTTGTTTTTTCTTTCTATTTTAACTCCTCCATTCTATTTCTCCATTTCCTTTTTTCTTTGTTTTTTCTTTTTTTATATATTCCCATAATTTTTGTCATTTTTTTTTTTACCATAACTTTTTTATTTACTTTCTTTATCTCAGTCCATCAATAAAAAAAAAATAATACTTTAGTCACCCCTCTGTCACAGCACCACTCCCTCTCTCTCACAGGGGAGTGGGAGAGGGCACACCAGCTGGCCAGTAAGTACATGGGAGCAGACAAGGTGGCAGTGATGTACGTGAACCAGGCACAGGTGTTGGAGGAGCAGGGCAAATTCAGGGAGGCAGAGAAGCTGTATATATCTGTCCATGAGCCTGACCTCGCTATTACCATGTACAAGAAACAGAGGCAGTTTGATCAGGTTAGTGTGTGTGTGTGTGTGTGTGTGTGTGTGTGTGTGTGTGTGTGTGTGTGTGTGTGTGTGTGTGTGTGTGTGTGTGTTAAACTGCCCCTATAATTATGAAAACACCCTTGAAAACCCTTGAAAACCCTTGAAAACCCAAACATCCAACAAAACCCATCAACCTGACCCAAAAAACACCTTTAAAACTCCATTACCTGCCAAGAACCTCTCAGACCCCCCACAGAATCACAAAAACACCCTCAAAAACCCAGACAACCAACAGAACCCATCAGAACCTAACTGAACCACAACGAACACCCTTGAAACCCAACACCTCCCTTCAGACCATCAAAACAATCCAAAACAAGCCAAACCAAAGCATTTAAACACCGCAAAACCAATCGCAGTCACCCAGACACTCAACACATTCCCATAAACCACAAAACCTCTGCCTTTCTCACCTCACTGCCTCCTTACCCACACAGATGATGCGTCTAGTGAAGGAGTACCATGCAGATCTCGTCCAGTCCACCCACCTCCACTTGGCCTCACAGCTGGAGCAGGAGGGGAATTACCACGACGCAGAGAAGCAC
>NC_087196.1:4905857-4923357 GCF_035594125.1 Scylla paramamosain | reverse complement strand
TTTTCCCTCCTGTTATTTTTCCTGCAGATTTTTTTTTTCTTCATATGTATGTTTTGATGTTTCAATTCCCTTTTTTATTTTTTGCTTCTTTTAATATTTTCATTTTCTCTTTATATTCACCTTTTCTTCTCTTATCAATTTCTTCTCTCTTGAAACAAATCCCCATAGTTTTTAATTTTCTCTTTACTTTTTCTTTTTAGTTTTTTTCTTTCATTACTTACACATTTACTCACCATTACAGGCAGAGTTTGAATTGCTGCTGTTACTGGCACACTACCTGGCTGCCCGCTCAGCCTACATGGCCACACCACAGCTGGAGAACCTATCTGCCAAGGTGTCTGTGTCCGTACTGCGCTACACACACATCCTCCCTGCTGACAAGGCTTTCTATGAGGCAGGGATGGCTTGCAAGGTAGGCTGGGATGATAGGAGGACTGAGTGTGTGGGAGGGAGGATGGAAAGATGAAATGTGGGAAAATGGGAGAGCATGAGACTGCAAAAAGCTAAGGGTGATGAGAGAACAGTGTGGGAGGGAAAATAGGAGGGTGTGTAGAAGTGTGGGAGGAAAGCTGGGAGACTAGATAGGACTGCAAAAGACCAGTTGATCTATATAAGGGAAGGTGAAGGGAGGTTGTGTGTGTGTGTGTGTGTGTGTGTGTGTGTGTGTGTAGGAGAGATATGGAAGAAGTGAAGATGAAAAGATACAGTTTAAAGAGTGTGAGTAGGAGGGTTAAGGAAGAAGGGAAGAATAGAGGCTGGGAGAAAAGCAAGTAATTGTGTATGTGTGTGTGTGTGTGTGTGTGTGTGTGTGTGGGAGAATGTAGTGCGTCTTTCATACTTTACTTTCAGTCAAGCCTTTTTTTCTTTTTCATCTTTTTTTATTCTTTCCCTTCATCAGTTTATTAGAATCTGTGAGTGTGTATCTTCCTTAACCTTCTCTCTCTCTGCCATGCATGTCTTTTCTTCTTCCCAAACTGTTCATTACTCATTTCACTCTTTCCAATTTACCAGAATTTATACCTTTTCTTCTTCCTAAACACTTCACTACTCATTTCACTTCCCACTCTACCAGAACCTACAGATTTTCCCCTCCTTTTAACACTTTACTCAATTCACTCTCACAAATCCAACACAATTTACTCTCAAGTTTACTACAGTCTTACCTCCACCACAGGAAGTTGGCTGGAAGAACATGGCATTTGTATTCCTCAATCGGTTCCTGGACCTGTGTGAGGCTATAGAGGAGGGCTCCCTGGACTCCCTCGACCACACAGACTTCATCGACACAGATATCCCTTATGAGATCCCCCTCCCTGACACACTGTCCATCCCTGAGCCCTTGAGGGAGGAGGCCAAGGAGTGGGTGCTGGCTGTCTCCATGGATCAGCAGGTGGAGCAGGTAAGGTGGCAATGCTGGTTATGTTCGGTACTTTTTTGGCATTACCTGGTCACGTTTGGCCCTATTACATGGATCAGCTGGTGGATCAGGTAAGGTGGCACTGCTAGTTATGTTTGGCACTGTTTTTGGCACTACTCATGGATCTGCAGGTAAGGTGGCACTGCTGGTTATGTTTGGCACTGCCATCCTACAAGTTTTGCTAAGGGAAAACAATAAAATGCCCAAAATTTCACAGGTTCTGCCAAGAGAATAAAAAATAAATGAAAAACAAATAAATACGAGTATACAGGTTCTGCCAAGGAAGAAATAAATAAATGCCATCACACAGGTCCTGGCAAGGGAGAAAATAAATAAATAAATAAATTCCGTCTCCACAGGTTCTACCAATGGATGAACGGATGGTATACGAAGCATCACTAATGGGCAACGATGGCGCCAGCTACCCCCCCTGCGTCATCTCCGGCTATCCTGTCATCCGTAACCGTCTGGACCTGAAGCGCGGACAGGCAGCCAACAAGGAAGATTGGAACAAGCTGGTGATGGCGACGAAGATGGCAAGCACTCCGGAGTGTCAGGATGTGCTCAAGTTCATCACTGCTTGGTGCGGTGGCCTCCCCACCATGGGATACAACTTCCAGTGAGGCGGCAGTGATGGTGGTGGTGGTGGGAAGTAATGAGGTGTTGTAGAGGTGAGGGAAGATGTGTTGAAGTGTTTTAGAGGCAAGGAAAGATGTGTTGAAGTATTTTAGAGGTGGTGGGGAAAAATAATTAAATGTTTCAGAGGTGAGGAAAGAAGAATTGAAATGTTTTTAAAGATGAAGGAAAATATTGAAATGTCTTAGGGATGGTGGGGGAAATAATGAAACATTTTCCTTCAGCTAGCAATCCTTTCATTCAGAGAGGAGCAGGACATATTCAAGTGACCCAAGCTTTCAGGAAAATTTTTTGCCTGTCCACTGATTACAAAGATATGAAGTGAGTGTGTGTTTATGTGAGAGGCAGCGGTGAGTGACTGTGGTTCATAAACATACTGTGGGGGACATACTGTGGGCTGAGAGAGAGAGAGAGCCCCAAAAGTATGCTTATAAGTCACAGTTGCCCACTTTCCTCCCTCCCTCCCCCAACTTCTTTACCTCCCACCAATCTCCCCCTTATAAGTCACAGTTGCCCACTTTCCTCCCTCCCTCCCCCAACTTCTTTACCTCCCACCAATCTCCCCCTCCCCTACAACCCCCTCTTTCCCTGTGTGTGTGTGTGCGTGTGTATACCTGTACTCCCTTACCACAAAAAAGACCACTAGCACCAAACAAGTAAACAATATTAACAGGTAAACTCCAAGAATCAACAAGTACATTACAATAAGCCCTACCATTAAACCTTGTGTGCACTTTTATTAATAAGAGTACAAAAATACACCTATATATTTGTATCAAAAGGGTTAGAACTCCAAAATATATACAAATGTTATAATGAAGGAGCTTTTCCGATACAAAGTGTAGTTTTAATATACAGACAGGTAAGCTTTTGCACACCTGTTTAACCTCTTCTTGCTTCTCTACTTTTCTTGTCATTTCTCTTATGTCTTTTCTTTCTTCTCTCCATGTCTACTACTGTATGTACTCTTCATTCTTCCTCCTTCTCATTCTTTCTTCTTGCATCTTAATATAATTCTTCTGTACATGATTATCCTCCTTTTCTTATATGCTTGCTATTCTTTTCATTTCTTTATTTTCTCTCACCATCTACACTTTAGTTAGTCTCCTCTACACTTTGTTCTTCTTTCTCCTCTTTTTCCTTCTTTTGTCTTAATATCATTCTTCTACATGTGATTATTCTCCTTTTTCTTCATGCTTTTTCAATGTTCTCTCACCATCTACACTTTCGTTACCATCTCCTCCACACTTCACTCACCCACCCACTCACTCACTCACTCACTCACTCACTCACTCACTCACTCACTCAGCACTTCCTACAGCCGATCAGTTTCTCAAGCTACATTCTGCAAATCTCTATCTACCAATTCACCTAATAATAATTGCATCACTCACAAATCCAGCTTGAGAAATTGATCTTATATAAAATAATACAAAGCACTTTTACATGACAATTTCTATAGTTTTGCACATTTGATTACACTTTTCCCCTATTCCTTGATTTCCCCTTGCCCTTTCTTCTTTCCTCCATCCCTCCCCTTCTGTTCTCTGCCTACTAACTATTTTTTTTTTTCTCTCTCTCTCCCCTTCCTCCTCTTTTTTTTTCCCCCTCCCTGCCTAACCTATCTAATTTTCTCCCTCTGTGCCTTCCCTCTGTCCTCCCCACTTTCAATTCTTTCTTTGCTCTCTGATCTCTACCCCCTCTACATCTATCTCCCATCCCCACTATCTCAAATCCTAACCTATCCTACTACAATCTTATCCCAAACACCCCTAATCCAGTGTTCTCCTACTACAAATTCCGAGTTCTCTTTCTCTATACAGGGACTGCCACATGTAGGCCTGATGGCTTCCTGCAGCTTCTCTTGTATTCTTATGTTATGTTTACTCTACCTTACCACCACTACTAGTATTAATAGCTAAGCATTCACGAGCCTCACCTTGTGTTTCCTCAGCACCAAAGAATAATTCCGTCCAGTAACTATTCTAGTCCAAGGAGTGATATATTTATATGTACACGATATTAAATTAAAATTGATATGAAAAGTATGTTATCTTTCTCTCCTATAATTGTAATTGAACGCTTCACTAAAATCACAGCGAGGAATTAGTTTTTTTTCGTGCTTGTACTGATTTTTTTTAAAGTTATGTGATATGTTAGAGTGCTAAGTATGCCATCAGGAACCAAGATTACTAAAGTTGTCATGAAATTATCTATCATTACTCAGGTTTGCCATTAAGTTATTCAATATGTGTTAGTGTTAAATAAAACCCCCCAAAAAATAAACTACTACAAAAGAGAAATGCCCCAAAAAATACCCAACAGCAAGATTAGTGTTAAAAATACTACCAGGAAAAGAACTGCCTGCAAAATCCCATACAAGCATGACATGTAAGCTTAAATATCACACAGTAAAAAAAAATATTATTAAGGAATTTCTCTAAAAAAAATTATTATTAAGGAATTTCTCTGTCTCACTCTTGCAGACTAAATTATGTTTATCTGGTAAGTAACATTGTATATTTATTTGCTGTGTATGTTGTTATTGTTATTGTTTGCATTATATGGGAAAGAAAGGAATTACAAGATTGTGTGTGGCAGTTGGGTTAGTTAAGGTACAAGAAAGTAAGATTAGGTTAGGTATGGTATTGTGGAAGTTAGGTTAGATGTGTTAAGTAGGTTAAGTTAGGTATGGTGAAGTAAGATACAGAAGACAAGATATGATTATGTAAAGGAAAAGGGTTTAAAAGTGCAATGAGACAGGTTACATAAAAAAATACAACAAAATAGCAACAATAACAACAAACAAATAACAATCATACATACCATAAAAATAAAAAAAAAATAAATAAAAACATCTGACAGAGAAATGTTTCAGTGTAATTCCACAAACGACAAAATAACACCAAGCGATCACAAAACACACGTCCCTCACAGTGGTCATTTCCTTGCTTTGAGGGCTCGGCGCCGCTCAAAATCAATGACCTGCTTGACGTGAGCGGTGGCAATCTTTTCCATGTTCTTGCTGGTGGAGCCCTGGCCAATTACATCCAGGGCAAAGGGGTGGCACACGGCAAACAGTTTCTTGAAGCACACCTTGAACAGCGGGTCCTTCATGCGAACGCCCTCCCGCTCCAGTGACTCCAACACAGCCACTCGCAGTTTCTAAGAGAGTGGAGGTTTGAGATGTGACGTGTATGCATACAAAAATTACATAAAAACACAACTGAGAAAAAAATTACAGATAAGAATTAATAAATAAAGTTAAAAATATTAGCTTGATGGCAAAGAAATTAAGAAAACCAAAGTAGAAAAAATTACACAAACTCCTTGCAAATTACCATAAATCCACACACAACACACCAAAAAAAATAAAATTAGGAATGAATGAGATTGTGTGCATGTGTGTGTGTTTACCTGTTTGTGTATGTTGCTCAGGTCGGCAGGCTTTGGCACTTTCTTGGCAAGTGCAGCAGTCTTGCTTGCCGATGCCTTGCTGTGTGCTGGCTTCAGGAGGTCTGACGGCTTCATGAGGTCAGCCAAAGTATCCCCTGTAACATTCTTCACTGCCTTGCGTGGCGACCTGAAGAAACCATCTATTAGTTCACATTTGTCTTGTTCTGCCTATCTGTGTTCCATATTCTATCCTCCTTTCTCTCTCTCTCTCTCTCTCTCTCTCTAACTTTTCCATACAGACCATGGCTGAAACCACCACGACACTCACCTCCGCAGACCACTTTCAGGAATAAGGAGCTGCCGTTTGCGAGGGGAGCGTCTCAGTGGCTGGGCTCTCTCCCCTCGGCCCCGTACCCCTGCCTTGCGTCCCAGAACACTGCCTGCCCGGCCCACCCTGCCACTCCTGGTCTCCAGCTTACTCAAGTTCTGGGGTTTCTGTGTGGGTCTCTGGAGGTCCTTTGAGTCTTTCCTGGTGAAGTAAGGGAAGGTTAACTTTTCAGGAGCAAAATATGTTTTTTTCTTTTCCTACAGAGGAAGACATGACAAGGAGACCAGCATGAACACAAAAGAAAACCTAGAGATCCCAAACACAAATTATCTGAATATCCGGCTAACCTCAAACTGCTTATCACATTTTTTTCTATAAATTTATGAACAGAAAATATTTCAATAAAAAATATATATTAAGATAATGTGTGTGTGTGTGTGTGTGTGTGTGTGTGTGTGTGTGTGTGTGTGTGTGTGTGTGTGTGTGTGTGTGTGTGTGTGTGTGTGTGTGTGTGTGTGTGTGTGTGTGTGTGTGTGTGTGTGTGTGTGTGTCCTTGTGCGTCCGTGTCTGTGACCATGTCTGTGTCCGTCTGTGTCCGCGTCTATGTCCGTGTGTGTGTCCGTGTCTGTCTGTGTCCTTATCAGTGTATATCCGTGTCTGTGTATGTCCGACTCCATAACCGTGTGTGTCCGTGTCCGTTTCCGTATCCTTGTGTGTGTCCGTGTCCATGTCCATGTGCATTCGTGTCTGTGTCCATTTCTATCCATGTCCCTGTCTGTGTGTGTGTGTGTGTGTGTGTGTGTGTGTGTGTGTGTGTGTGTGTGTGTGTGTGTGTGTGTGTGTGTGTGTGTGTGTGTGTGTGTGTGTGTGTGTGTGTGTTTTGCGTGTCTGCGTGCATATGTACCTCTCTCTCTCTCAAGACATTACCAAAGAAATACTCAAATTATACACAGGAATCTCCCTCTCTCTCTCTCTCTCTCTCTCACACACACACACACACACACACACACACACAAATACACACAGGTGACACTTCTAAACTATTACCTTTGCTGAGGGTGAGTGTTGACCTTCACATACACGGTCTCCTTGTCCTGGAACACAGTGCAGGTGGAGGCGACTTCCTGGCGGATGTATCTCCTCTCCACCTGACTGCAATGCTCCACAAACTTCTCACTTTTATCGCCCAAGTTGTAGCTGGAGGAGGGAGGGAAGGAGAGGTAAGTGGTGGTGCGAGAGGAAGGGAGTGGTACTAAGTGGTGGTGTGTGAGAGGAAGGGAAGCAGTGGTAAGTGTTGTGTGAGAGGAAGGGAGTGGTGTTAAGTGGTGGCGTGAGAGGAATAGAAGCAGTGTTAAGTGGTGGCGTGAGAGGAATAGAAGCAGTGTTAAGTGGTGGCGTGAGAGGAATAGAAGCAGTGTTAAGTGGTGGCGTGAGAGGAATAGAAGCAGTGTTAAGTGGTGTTGTCTGAGGAAGAGAAGCAGTAGTGAGTAGCATTGTCTCGTGAGAGGAATAGAAGCAGTGTTAAGTGGTGTTGTCTGAGGAAGAGAAGCAGTAGTGAGTAGCATTGTCTAAGTGTTTCATTAAGAGATGTAGTTGCAGTAAGGAATGTTGAGAGAGGATTTTAAGTATTAGAAAGTATTGTAAAGTATTTTGTTGTTTAAATGAAGAATATATAAGTATTAGCAGGTATTTTTAAGTATTTCAATATTAAAATTAAATAAGGTAGTTTCTTGTCTAAAATAAGTAGCAGTTAGTAGTGGTAGTTTAGTTAGTGTTGGTAGTGTTAAGTAATTCACCATTAAGAGAAAGTTGTAACATTGTTAACTGTGAAAAGTATGTACCTGTACTTGTGTGTGTGTGTGTGTGTGTGTGTGTGTGTGTGTGTGTGTGTGTGTGTGTGTGTGTGTGTGTGTGTGTGTGTGTGTGTGTGTGTGTGTGTGTGTGTGTGTGGACTCACTGAATGCCATGGTGGTGGGCGTACAGAGCCTCAGGCCACGCCAGGCGTTTCACATCCTCCAGGGAAGACGTAAACTTGAAGGGGAAGCGACCAAGGGTATCTGAGAGGCAAGGTTAAAGTTAGGTTAGGTAAGTCAGTGCTGCCTAATGCTAACACTGATTCACTGCCACAAACAAATCTGAGAAGGTCAGGTTAGGTGAGAGTCGTCTAATCCTGACATTACTTCACTTCCATAAGCAAACCTGGGGAAAGGTTCTGTTAGTCTAGTCAGAGGTGGCCAATGCTGACTGACACTTCACTTCCTAATGCTGACTCCACTTCACATCCATAAACAAATCTGAGGGAAGGTTCCGTTAGTCTAGTCAGAGGTGGCCAATGTTGACACCAATTCACTGCCACAAATAGATTCACTAATGCTAACTATATGTGACTTTAAGTATGAAAAGTATTCAAAATATTGCAACTGTGTGTGGTGATTTTCTCTCTTTCTCTTTGAACGTCTGATAAATTTCTATCTATCGTTCTACCTGTATATTCCTCTCTCTCTCTCTCATATCACATTAGGTCAGATTATACTAGGCAAGATTAATGTAGTAACCAGACCTGACCTAACCTAACCTAAGCAAACCACACCTAAGCTAACTCACTGTGCTTGTTGATCTTGTGCCTGATGGAGTCCGCCGCCTGGCCCGTCTTGGAGAAGAGCTTGACCAGTTGGGCTGCATCCAGGGTGAGAATGGCCTTGCTGGGAGGGGGAGCCAGGCCGCCCAATAGATCCCCTGGAAAGTAATGCACAGTTATTGAGGCTTTGATTAGTCCCATGATAAGTTATGTGAATTTAATGTCGTTTTTTGGCAAATTACTAGTGTTTTGATAGATCCCATGAAAAGCTATAGACAGACTACTTCTACTACTATTCACCAGAGGTCCGGCGTGCATGTGATGACCTCTCAGCCTCTGCCTCAGCCCTCTCCAGCGCGATGTACTCCGGCCAATCAGTGCTGCTCACGGCTGTCTCTGGGGGCGGGACAATGCGATGAGGTGATGGAAGGGACGGGGAAGTGTTGAATGTACACACACACACACACACATGAAAAAGGAAATTTCAAATAAACAGATGCTAAACACCAAAACCAGCAGATGCATACCAGGGGGGACTGTGACAAGGTGAGAGGAGAGGACTGGTGGGGGTGCGGGGGCCTCCAGGATTGTGCTGAGGATCTCCTGGCTTGCTGCGGCCTCCACCTCCTGCTGCTCTGATGCCTCGAGGTCCCCCGTCTTATGTCCTGCTGCCGTGAGCCTCTCCTGAATCTATTAAAGAGAGATTCATGTTTATTTCAATCTACATTCCTCTATATTGTGTCTATCTATTTGTCATTGTCCCTATTTCTCAATCTTTCATCTATATTTTAATCTCTATGCCTTTATACTGTATACATAGTTTACTGTATATATTTTCCATTCATCTTTTATTTATATTTTAACCTCCAGTTCTTTATATTGTCTGTCTAGAGTCTACAGTACCTGCTTCTCAATCTTGTATCCACATTTCAACTTGTTTCTCTGTCCCTCCACTTCTTCTTCCATCACAAAATTGATCATGGTTTTCTCTTGTTTTATTCACCTTAAGAACATGAATAGAGTGTGTGTGTGTGTGTGTGTGTGTGTGTTGCTGTCTGGATTGCCTGTTGTGGGATTGCCAGCCTGGTATATAGACAGATAAAAAGAAGGATAGACAGGAAGATAAATAGATGGATATATAACTCGCTGGTGTGGAAGATAAAGGTACAAGAGAGAGTGAAAACCCACCACTAAAATTACCATAGTTTCTTGTAACAGGTGAAGTGATGGTGGCAAAGACTACATCAACGGACAGAAAGACTAGATATAGCAGTGTTTACCTTTCCCATAACTTACCTGGTGTGGGAGGTGAAGGTACAGGTGGGAGAAGGCCCTCATGTGCATAGGAGTCAGGCACGGCGTTTCCTTCAGCAGCTCCAGCACCCTGTCGGCCTCCCGCGGACTGTGGCTGCTCTGTAGGGAGAGGCAAACACTACAATGTTAAAAGAATGTTACACAAGTTTATGAATGAGGATAATAGGTGGAAACAGATAGGTATATACACTTTATACAGGGTCAGCCACATGTACACCTGATAGCTTCTTGCAGCTTCTCTTACTTTGTGCTCTTAAATTAAACGATGATGAAAAGGAGGTGGAGAAACACACACACACACAACAGGACCTACAGCCGCGTACCTTGGTGTGTGTTGAAGTGTTGATAATGCGCATCACGTCCTCCCCAATGCATTCAGGATCCTTGAGAGCAACCACCCACGCCTGGAATACAGTTACAGTGAAAGAACTTGTACATTGACAGAGGGGAGACTAAATAATTACACACAGAAGAGTTGATAGAAACAATAAGTGCATTACCAGCTCAAGGAAAGGCTGGGAAACAGATAGAAGCAACTAATGGAAAAACATGATAGAGAAAGAAAATAATGGAAGAAAAGTGTACACATCAAATCACACACACACACACACACACACACACACAGACTGACCTTCCCCTTGGTGGCTCCTTCACTCAGAATCAGCATGTTTAGTGTGGAGTGGCACCCTTTGAACTGTGGGGTGGGGATGAGGTCAAAGTGGCCCTCAGCATTGGCCCTCTTCCACTCGTCTGTGGTGAGGGCCTTCAGGTTGTCCAGCACGGGGGGAGAAGTCGAGAACTGCAGCCGAACCAGCGTCACTGTCTGCAGGAAGGAGGTGTGGTGGAAAAAAATTTACAAGAGAGAGAAATAATAAATAAATAAATAAGATGTATAAAAAAATTTGCGAAAATAAATAAGATAAGGAAAAATCTTGTGAGAGGGAAACAAATAAATAAACAATGTGGAAAAAAGCTTTATGAGAGATGAGGAATAAATAAACAAATAAACAAATAAGAATAAAACAAAATCAAACAAATAAAAGGAAACAAATGAACATAAAAAAAAGATGGGATGTAGTAAGAAAAATATGAAGCTTATGACACAAAACACAGAAAGAAAAATCGCTCAGTTTCTTTGTGAACGGAATCGGCCGTACTGATACCACCGGCACTGGCCACAAATGAAGCATCAGTATAAGTGTTACCAGTACGGCCCCACTTGTTAATCACTTATAATGATTCACAGGAGGCTTTCAAGATACAACGAGGTAGTTAACTTGTGCGTAAATTCTAACCTAACCTCTCTATAATCCAGTAAAATCACTATTCTAGATCCCAATGATGCCAGATAAGTGAGTCAACCTTCACTACAACAACAACAACAACAAAAACAACAACAACAACAACAACAACTACTACTACCACCACCACTAGTGTCACCCTACACACCCCAGGCTGGGCTGTGAAGAGGTGTAGGGCAGCCGTCATCTCCTCCTGGTCCTCAAGGTCACAGGAGGGCGCTGGGTTGAGGCAGTAGATGGCGCCACTCTGCAGATACACCCATGGCATTGTCCCTCCATCAAAGTCCGCCATCACCTCCGCCGTTGGGAGGAAGTAAAGTGGTGCTTGCTGGTGGAAGGAAGGTGGAAGTGTTACGTCAAGATAGAACATGGAAAGAAGTGAGTTTATGAGATGTGAGGTTATGTGAAGATAAACAAAAAGAATTAGGAGAGTTAAATAAAATAAATAAATAAGTAAATAAAAAAGAGGTAAATTAATGATAAAATATGTCAGGATAGAAAAAAAAAATAATGAGATGAGAGAAGGTTACATACAGATAAACAAAGAACAGAGATGAGTTAGATGATAAAAAAAAAAGACAAATTAATGACAAAAGAAGAGAAAAGAACCAACTTAATGATAAAAGACTAAAAAAGGAAAGTAAATAACAAGTCAGAAGGTTTGGGTTAGAAAAATAATGAGGAACAAAATGAGAGAATGGTGGGAAGTGTTATCTCTCTCTCTCTCTCTGCCCCCCTCACCTGGCGGGGCAGCAGGGAGGAGTGTGGCTGGCCCTGGGCACACACCAGCTCGCACAGGGGCAGCCGCACAGTCTCCCCAGTGGTCTCCTCCCAAAGGCTCAGGTGTCCTCGCCAGAAGTTCTTGATTACTCCCGCCACAACCTGCAAACACACAAAATCACTAACTATAAAACCTAACCTAACCTGGAAAACTGCAACATTACTAAACCATATAATGAACTTAACTAACTGTAACTAAAAGAATCAAAATTCAAACTTAGCCTAATACAACCACTCCTTCAAGTACTTGCACTCCCTCAGCTCACCTCAGAGGACTTATCAAGGAGCTGTAGTGGAAAGTACTCCTCCCACTCCTCCACCAGTGCTCTGTCCCGGCAGGCAATGTGGAGCGCCCCAAAGTGCCACTGCTGGAACCTCTGCAGAGCCCCGAAGAACTCTGGCACCTCACTGCAACACAGGTCATGCTGGCACACCTCACCTCATTGATATGATTAACTTGTCTCTTTGGTGTGAAATTAATTAGGTATTGTAAACTGTGGCAAAATGAAATATACACTGATTGACTGATGGACTGACCTACTGACTGACTGACTGACTGACTAAATGATTAATGTACTAACTGGCTGACGGTTTGACTGACAAAGAAACACACACTCAGAGCTCAAACAAAACTCAAAGCAAACACACACCCCACCACTTAAAACACACACAAACACACACACACACCATAATAAAAGACACGGATGAACTAACACACCAACAAACAAACAGACTGCCTAAGCAACAAAACACACACCACTACACAAACCAAACATACACCACACATACTCTAACCAACAAATCAACTCACTAAACAACAAACAATGGACACTCAATAACCTAACCTAATCTAACCTAACTGTCTCACCTCGGAGTGGGGACATAAGCCTCCACACACCACACAAGTGACAGCATTGCGGCCCCGGGCTCCCCCACCTCATCCAGGAGCCTGTGCAGTGCCTCCCCCAGCAAGAAGAAGTCATTGTACCTGAAGGAGGAGAAGAAGGAGTGAACTTAAAATGAGAAAGAAGGGGGGACTGAATGAAAGATGAGGAAGAAGGGGATTTAACTGGAATAAAGATAGGGAAGAGGGGAGACTTAACTAAAGATAAGGTACCTGAAGATCATATATACCTGAAGGAGGGGAAAAAAACAGGAATGAACTCAAGATAGGAAGAAGTGAATCTAAAAAGCAGAAGAAAACAAAGATAGAAGAATGCACTATAGAAGTAAGAGAATAAACAACAGACTGAGAAAAACAAAATAAAAACTAAAGTAGAACTGTAACTTACCCAAACAGTTCTTAAAATTTAATAATAAAGGAGAGAAAAGCAAATAAACTTAAGAAGAGAAGATACAAAGGAAAAAAGAAAGAGTAAATGAAGAAAGGAAGCGGGAAACTAAACTAAAACGAAAAAAGAAAGAAAAAGTAAACTAACACTTCATAAACTCATCTAAATATCTCTTAAAAAAAAAAAAGAGAAAAAAAAGAAGGGAAGAAAGAGTAAATGAGGAAGGGAAAAAGGGAAACTAAACTAACATTACTCACCTAAACACCTCTTTTTCCTCCCCTTCCTCCTTTTCCTTCCCTTCATTGGCATCCTTATCCCCTGAAGAATCACCCTGCACATGCTCCAGTCCCCTCAGAGGCTCCGGGGCGGCCCAGTCATGCCACAGGGTCATGGTGGGGTCGTGGGGGGCTGCGGGAGGGCTGGACACCCCCTCCCTCACACTGACAGAGGCAAGACGAACGGACGGACCCCAACATTTTTTCTTTGAGTTCTCAGTTAAGACATGCACGGCAGACTCCAGTTCTTGTATGAGAAAATTGTTTTGTCTCTCTGTGGGAAAGTTTGGTTTGGTTTGGTTTGGTTTGGTTTGGGTTGAGTTGGGGTTAGTTAGGTTAGGTTTAGTTAGTTAAGTTTGATAAAGTGAGGTAAAGTATGATTAGGTTTGGTAAGGTAAGGTTTGGTTAAGTTTCGTTGTTAAGTTAGGTTTAGTTAGGTTTGTTAAAGTGAAGTAAGGTTTGGTTTAGTTAGGTAAGGCAAGGTTTGGTTAGGTTAGGTTTGGTAAAGTAGTTAGGTTATTAGATTAGGTTTAGTTATGTTTGTTAAAGTGAAGTAAGGTTTGGTTAGGTTTGGTAGTTTGGTTATTAGGTTTGGTTAGGTAAGTTATATTTGTTAAAGTGAGGTGTGGTTTGGCTTGGTTAGGCTTGGCAATGTAATGTAGTGTAAGGTAAGGTCAACATTGAGCTACATATTGTTTGATAAGGTTAGGTAACACTAGATAAGGTCAGGTGAGTCAAGAGCACCTGGACAATGACCTTAATTCACACTACACTCTTCATCACCACCATTACTACAACTTTTCACCCTAAATTAACCAAGAGAGCCATGAAATCATAAAAACACAAAGTCAAGTATATTTATCTGTATATATATCATGAACTTTCACCATTAGTCTGTATCACTACCCTCATTATCCCCCTTACCACTGTCAACACTCACCCAACCACCTCGCTTGACCTGACCCATGACCTTCACCCCAGCCAGCGTCACGTAAACACACCAGTGGCTACGCACGTAACAAATGGCGACATTATCAGTCCATTTCTTCCTTCCTCACCTGATCACGGCAGTTAGGAACACAATCCTTAACCTAACCTAACCAACAACAATCCAGGATCTGCTTCACACCGCCCAGTCACTAATATTTACCTGAGAACACGAAAAAAAATAATAACTAAACAAATAAATTCATCATAGGCTTCATTTCTATAACTAGCTTCGTATCTCATTTACCACGGCCATTACTCACACTGACTTTAAACTAATATAACTAAAAACAAGCCCAGAAACTCCCTAACACCAGTCAGTGTCACGTATACGCACCTGTGGACACATATATGACGATTTTCTCCATCACAAGACACACCGGTGGTCGCCCCTGCCTTTGTTTACATGGCGGGTCAGCTGATCACTTTTTCCCGCCAAATCTTGTCACCTCGCTCGCTTCTCCTGTATTCCCTTGGCACCGCGTCTCCTTGTGTCTCTACGGTGCCTAATGGTGACTGATAGTGCCAGGTGTTTAAGGAGATTATTGCATTAGTGTTTGTTTTATATTAATGCCCTGAGGGGTTTAATGAATCTTGATCTTGTTCTATTACTGGTGACGTAAAAGTTCCTGAAAACGGCAACTCCTGTAGGAACTTTTTTTTTTTTAGCATTTCAGTATAGCTTACTTATTCTCTATGAAGAGTAACCTGTAGGACTGACAATGAACGGCTCAGGCAGACACATACATTGCATCATCTTCCGGGGAAAAATTTGTAACATTCCACAGACGGAGCATTAGTAATATATCAACAAAAACTTCATACCGATGTTGATAATACGTCAAATAAATACATATAAAACGTGCTGGCAGGACTACACTAGCACAGGGAGTACAATATGTTGGCGCTCTGTTATCATTCATTTTATTTGCTGCATTCCTTTCCCAGCACATCCACATGCAGTAGTAGTTGATAATACGTAACATATTATAATAAGATAACTAATATTTTGATGCTGTGATGTTTTTGGTGTGCTTGTTCAGTGGCGTCACCAGGGAGAAATTCTGACCGGTAACACACTGCAATGCTCTCTACCCCGCCATTCCCGTCTTGATTCCAGCCACGTTTAATAAAATAGCAAATAACTCCATAAGCACGCTACAAATATGTATAATTTCAGCCACACGTATTCTGCTTTCTCCCTCTCACTCTTCACAATGCGCCAGGGTGAAGGGGTGAATGAGTCATGGTGAAAACGTAAATGCATCAAAACACACTGCTTTCCGCTCCGCCATTGGCACGTTGCTAAACAAAATTATAAATAACTCCATAAATACATGACAGATATGAATAATTTTTGACACACGTTCTTTTCTTTACCTCCTCTTGATCTGCACAACACGCCGCGCTGGCAGGATAAGTAGAACATGAAGAAAATTTAACATTAATACAGAATCAAAACCCTGACCACCTCACACACTCCCAAAACAGTAAAACACCCGAAAAAGATCCGAAACACCACGCAAAACCCTATAAAACACCCCAAGACCACTCGTTGATTCACCCGTCGTGTGATCCAGTCCTGTCACGAAACCAAATTACAAATATCTCCGTAAATACAGTATATAGATGCATAATTTCTGACGCACGCGTTCCGCCTTACCTTCCCTTGCTTCTCACAACACGGCAGGGTGAAACAATGCGTGGATCGTGGAGAAAATGTAATAATAAGCCCGAGGATCGAAGTACACTGCTCTCAGCTTCGCCATTCCAGTTTTGTCACGTTGCTCAATAAAGTGGCAAATAATTCAATATGTACGTAACAATATTAGCAATTCTTTACGCAACTGTCTTTCTTTGCCTCCTCTTGCTCCTCACAACACGTCACGGTGAAAGAATGACTATATAATGGTGAAAATCTTGTGTTTTTCGTTTCCCCTACATTACAACATAGCTGGCCAACATTCGCCTCTTCGAGTTGTCTTTACATTCCTTCTCTCTCTACTAAGTGATGGTGAGAGTAATGAGCCTTGCCTTCTCTTCACTAGCCTTTATTTTTCAACACTTACAACTAATTAACATTATTCATTATGACTGATTTAAATTGTCTTAGGTGCATAAGTAGTTGTGTGTGTGTGTGTGTGTGTGCGTGTGTGTATGTTATATTCATCTACTTGTCATTTTTTTTTAACAGGCTCGAGTCGAGTTTGTAATATCCCGTCTTTTTTTTTAATGTCAAATTGTCATGCATTTTTTTATCTTTTTTTATTATTATTTTCTTCATTAATGCAATTATTTATCTAATATTCTATTTGTGAAACTAATTATGCGCATCTTAATTTTCTTTTGTCTTTAGTTGTTGTGTCCTATAAATTAAAGTTTCCGTCCTGAAAGTCATCTATTTTTACCTCATCTTTTTTTGTTATTTATTTATTTTCCTCACAATCATCTTTTTTTTTTTCATCTTTTCTCGTGTGTGTGTGTGTGTGTGTGTGTGTGTGTGTACTACCGGTGCTTCACTACACGAGTCGATACAGCGTCACGAACTTGCTCCGAGGGTTTATTACAAGTCTACCCTTCCGTCACTCCCCACAGCTGCCCTGATGCTAATACAGAACGACAACAGGATGAACAACGCCACTAGGCAAACTACGCGGGGACATAATTCTTCCCCTAGGACGATCTGGGCCTACGCCTCACTACGATTCATTCTGGAACTTACAAAAAAGACTTAACCTAAAATCTACGGGACGAGAGATCAATAGGATACATGGAAAACTCACATTGTTTCCTTTCTTGGAGAATTCTTAAAAGGAAACTGACAGAGGAGAGACTTAAAGATATTTCCTGAAGCTGAACCAATAGATTCCGTTCAAAAGGGCGAAGGAGGTCGGGAACACATAGCGCGACACTCTGTCCACCATGAGGGCCTTGTTGCGGCGTATCTGTGCTGGCGTGGGCCCCGGAGGTTTCGGCGGCTCCCCCAGCAGGAACCGGCGACTCTCCTGGCGGGAAAACACAAAGAATGAGAGAAAAAAAAAAAAAAAAAAAAGCGATTTCAATTTTTTATTTATTTATTTATTTTTTTTTTTTTTGGTGTGGGGCGTTTTCAAGGTTTTATTGATAGTTTAGCAGGTTTTAGTGAAATTGTTAAGTTTTTCAAGAGTTTTAATGAAAAGAATGAAGCGTTTTCGAT
>NC_087196.1:4865857-4895857 GCF_035594125.1 Scylla paramamosain | reverse complement strand
TTTTCAAGTTCCGTTTGTCCTCAGGCGAGATTATCTTCTTTAAATTAGTGTGTGTGTGTGTGTGTGTGTGTGTGTGTGTGTGTGTGTGTGTGTGTGTGTGAAAAAGAAGGTCCTCCTGAAAAGTGGGGGGAGGGGGATATTTACTGAAGAAAATCTGATACGTGTGAAAATACTGGAAAAAAAATGAAAAATGAGTCTAGGAAAGCGTGTGAGTGAAAAAGTTTGCTTGGGAAGGTGACAAAGTATGAATAATTCTGGAAAACTGTGAAAAGGGCGGGAAAATGTGAAGTTTAGGTTACATAAGTGAGGAAACACTGGAAAACGAGCCTGTGTAAATGTGGAAAACGAGTCTCTTCAAGTGTGAAAGTATGAAAAGTAAGTCCAGAAAACTGCAAAGTATGAAAAATAAGTGTGAAAAAAGTATAAAAGTATGAAAAATAGGTCTGAAAAACTGAAAGTGTAAAAGTATGAAAAGTAAAGCTGGAAAAGTGCAAAAGTATGAAAAATAAGTGTAAAAAGTGCAAAAGAATGAAAAAATAAGTGTAAAAAGTGTAAAAGTATGAAAACTAAGGCTGGGAAAGAGCAAAAGTATGAAAAATAAGTGTAAAAAGAGCAAAAGTAGGAAAAATAACTCATGAAAAGTGTTAAAGTATGAAAAATAAGTGAAAAGAATGGAAGTATGAAAAATAACTGCAGAAAAGTATAAAAATATGAAAAATAAGTCCAGAAAAGTGTAAAAGTATGAAAAATAAGTGTGAAAAAAGTATGAAAAGTGTCGATGAATGAAAAAAAAGTTACGAAGGTTATTTAAGGATGAAAAGTAACGCTGAAAAGTGTGGAAGTAAGTTTCGAAGGTTATTAAGTGTGAAAGTGTAAAAAGACAAAATTTGAAGATTACAATAAAAAAAACGAAAACAAAAACAAACTTACGATGATTTTAAAAAGAGAGAAAAAGAAGAAAAACAAGTTGCGTAATGTCAACGAAAAGTGTAAACATGCAACTTTTTCCCGCAAGGCTCCCGGAAAAATTCAATACGAGGAAAATAATCTAGGAAACTAATAAAGAACGAGGCAGTTAAGTAGAAAAGTGAAAATAAGTGTCCAGATTTCAGAATATGTAAAAATGGCTGAAGTAACAAGAGAGAGAGAGAGAGAGAGAGAGAGAGAGAGAGAGAGAGAGAGAGAGAGAGAGAGAGAGAGAGATGAACAAATAAATAAATGGATAGATGGATGGATAAATAAATAAATAAATAAATAAACAAACAAACGTACTCGTGAAACTCAAACTTCAAGAATCATAAAATTTGAACAACTCATCGTAATCAAATAAAAACATTAAATACTCCCCCCAAAAAAAAAGTACTGAAACTAAAAGAAAATGCAAAATCTTGAAAACAAAAGAAAAAAATACAGAAAATTGAACTTTGCAGTGGCTAAAAAGTTTTGAACATTACTGTTAAGGAAAAAAATAAATAAAACAACCTTAAACTCTCGAATAATATAAAATTTTTAACATTTAAAGTCCTGAACTGAAAAAAAATGTAACTTGAATTCTTGATAAAGTAAATAAATAAATAAATAAAACAAAGCAAAATAAAATAAAACAACAACAGCACAAAAAAAAAAAAAAAACTAATTAAACTTTTCAAAGTAATCACCTTGACAGCAACACCACTCACCAAAACACTACGTAACAACCTTCAAGTGGTCATTGAAACACCATGAACTAGTGCGATGGTTCTTTTCTACACCTCCGTAATATCAACTGTAGCAGCAGCAGTAGTAGTAGTAGTAGTAGTAGTAGTAGTAGTAGTAGTAGTAGTAGCAGTAGCAGTAGTAGTAGTAGTAGTGCTAGACGCCGGACTAACTGCCCCCTCGGTGGTTGCCGAGAGACTGCCGACGGATCACACTTCAAACTCCTCTTCCTCTTCCTCCTCCTCCTCCTCGCCCTCCTCTTCTTCTTCGACTAAACTTAAATACCTGGCGATGTGTGTGTGTGTGTGTGTGTGTGTGTGTGTGTGTGTGTGTGTGTGTGTGTGTGTGTGTGTGTGTGTGTCGTTCTCACAACTCTGCACTTTTCTCTTTTTTCTTTCTAGATCTCGTGTCACAGTCTTTGTCTGCTGCACTGCTGAGGTGGTGAGAGAGAGAGAGAGAGAGAGAGAGAGAGAGAGAGAGAGAGAGAGAGAGAGAGAGAGAGAGAGAGAGAGAGATTCTTTACCAACACATGCACGGAAGCTGCAGTAATGGCGGGAGGGAGGAGGAGGAGGAGAAAGAGACCACGAGGAGTGAGATTATGATCCACCTCGACTTTGCAGGATTATAAATAGCGTGAAGCAAATATTTACTGCGTGATGATGGTGGTGGTCGTGGTGGTGGTCGTGGTGGTGGTGGTCGTTGTGGAAAGACTCGTTACTTTTTTTTTTTTTTGTATTTCATTGAGGTTTCCGTTTTTTCTTTTCACTTACTTTTATTTCATCTTTATTTATTTATTTATTTATTCTTTTTTTGGCCAGAAGAATATTGTTATATATATGCGAAATTAAATTAGTCGGTGTTAAGATTTACTAATTCAAACTGGTTTCCCGTTTTCTTCTGTTGTATTTATTTTTTCTTAAGACTGCTAAATTTTCATGTTTCAACTGAAATCTTCCGTTTCACTTTGCTTATTATTATTATTTTTTTCTTTCTTTAAGACTTAAATTTTCGGATTTCATTGACTTCCATCTTTTTAACTAATTTATTTAACGAGGAATATTGTAATGCAGTAGATATCTGAAGTCGCGTATCGTTTACATGAAGTACGGTAATGGTGTCTGGTGGACCGACCCACGCCACGACCTGGGGAGAGGGGAGGAACTGGAGGCACGGGCGAGGGGCGGTGGAGAGGTGAGAAGGGAATGGGGAAGAGGGAAGTGGTAAAAAAATATTTGAACTCTAAATGTATATATAAAAAAAAAAAAAAGCATAAAAATTTCAACAGTTTATTAAGATATTTCAGTTAGCCCCACTACACTAGTAAGGGAGGGTTGGGGGGAGGGGCGGGTAGGGGAGGGACAAGGCACAGTAGTCTAGTCAGTCAGTCAGTTGTTTTTTTGGCAACTTTGCTTGTTTATCAGTTATTTGAACATTAAGTCAGCTGGTTTGCGAGTCAGTCAGTCAGTCAGTCAGCTAGTCAGTTCTTCCTTCAGTCAGTCACATCCCTCCGCTCCCCCACAGTCACCCCCTCAGAAGCTCCCCAGACACTCCAGCAGGATGTCTCGCAGCTTCTCCCTCAAAGAACTGTTGGCTGAGATGATGTGCGTGGCAAACTCGTTAATTTGGATCACCACATCGTCGTTGGCCTGCACGCACGCACGCACACACACAAAAAGAGATTAGTTTTTTTTTTTCTTAATCTTATTCTTAACTATTTTCTTAATCTTATTCTTGATTATTTTATCTTATTTTTGTTTATCTTACTTTTTCCTATCTTTTTAATCTTATTTTTTTCATTCGTGTTTTTTTATTCGTCTATTTTATTATTTTGTTTATTTTTCTTACCTCCATTTCTTTATTTTATTCTTATCTTTATCTTATTCTAATATCTTTTGTTTTCTTAATCTCATTCCTAGATCTATTTCTTTTTAATTCTAACATTCCCCGCATTCCTAATCTTCCTCGGCATTTTGTTCAGCCTTTGAAATCTTTAAATCTTTCAGCTTCTACATCCTTTATACATTTTACTCTGTTCTATTAATGTATCTTTTTTTTATCAAGACAACTGCAAATACTAATAAACAGTAAATTACTATCATTATCAGACCTGTAATCCAAAAAAAAGACCTAAAAAAAATATCACAAGATTCCTAAAGTCCCCCCCAGAAAAAAAATAAATAAGTAAATAAAAAATAAAAAATCACACCGAAAAAAAAATAAAATCCTCTAAAAATTCCAAAATGCCTAAAAATGAAAAAAAGCCCTAAACACCCCCAAAACATCCTAAATATGCCAAAACACCAAAAAACTGCCTTAAAAAATGCCAAAACCCCAAAAAACTACCCTAAAAAATGCAAAACACCAAAAAACTACCCTAAAAAATGCAAAACACCAAAAAACCCCCAAAAATGCCAAAACACACCAAAAAACCCTAAAACACCCCTCCAATCACCCAAAATGCAAGTCACAGTCCTTACCAGAGTAATAACAAGGCCCTCTTTGCTGTCATCCACCCTCGCATCCGCCAAGCCAGCCTGCGCCAGCCTCTGCACCAGCTCATCTACATTCAGGTTGCCGTAAGGGTAGCAAGTAGGCAGGCGGGCGTGTGGCTCTGTGTCCCCATCATCTAAGGGCTGGGATGGGTACAGGGAGAGTGGTTAGTGGGTGGTGGTACGCTGGGTGAAGGGAGACTAGTGATGGGAGGTCAGATAGGTGTGTGGTATATGATAAACACATACACACACACCTGTAGGATACAACTAGATGCACACATGCAAACACACCCCCATTCGCCCCTTCCCACACCTACGCCCCCTTCCCTACCCCCCACACACACCTGTAGGGTATATTTATTGTCCCTGGTATGTACTGTGGCGGTGATGGTGGTGGTGACGATGCCAGGCCTAATGGTGATGGGGTTTAGTGCCAGTGCTAGGTCAGGGGTGATGCTCATGGTCTCCAGGCGCCGCTGAATGCCGAGGTTAAGCAGCTGGCACTCCCCATAGGTCAGTGGTGCCTCCTCCTGTGGGTCCCAGAGAGAGGGAGAGGGAGAGGGAAGAAGGGAGGTTATTTTTGTTTTCCGTTTTCTTTTTGTGATGTGTGAGATTTTCACGAGTCATGCAAGAGAAAACAAAATATGACTCAATTTGTGACTTGCAACCAATAAACAAGCAAAATTTCAAAAATAAAAAACTACTTTACTTTTTTTGTCCCCTTCATAGAATAAACAAAGTTCCCTCATACCAGGTCAAGGGTGAGGTCAGTGCGGTGCGGGGCATTGGCAGGCGGCCTCATGTACACCTCAGGCACCACCAGCTTGGCCGGCTTCAGCTCGTTGATCAGCTTTCTTGCCTGGGGGAAGAACGCGCTGTGACACAAGATGCAAGGATGACAAACTGTGTCCTTAATTTTTTTTATATAAGAGAGACACCAGCCAAGGGCAACAGAATTCACAAGAAAGAAATGCCTACTGAGCTTCTGGTCCTCTGAGCCAAGAGTGGTCACAAAAAAATAAAGGATAAGTGTCTTGAAACCTCCCTCCTGAAAGAGTTCAAGTCACAGGAAGAAGGAAATACAGAAGCAGGCAGGAGTTCCAGAGTTTACCAGAGAAAGGGATGTCTGAGAATACTGGTTAACTCTTGTATTAAGGATTTCTCACCTCGACCACTAACCCCAGCCAGTTCTCCTAGCACCATTACCCCAGCCACTTCTCCTAGCACCACTACCCAAGCCACTTCTCCTGGCCTCCCCTGTGCTCTGAGTTCCCACCTGTGTGAAGTCCAGGCTGGTGTCGATGGGGCAGTACACTTGTCGCATCGCCAGGGGCTGGAAGGGCGCTAACACCTCCCCTATGTCAAACTCAGGCTCTGGGAAAGGGATTATATAGTGTTATTTTGAAATGTATGGCTTTCAACTGTGTGGGTTTGAAGTATGTGGGATGTGAAGTGTGTGTGTGTGTGTGTGTGTGTGTGTGTGTGTGTGTGTGTGTTTGTGTGTGTGTGTGTCTCACCTGTGAAGAGGATGGCATTCTGCGGGTTGTTGCCCCACATATCAATGAAGTGCACAGCGTCTCCGAACCGCAGGCTGGGGTGGCCACAGAACACAATGCAGGGCTGGCAGAGGAGAGCACAGGGTAGGTCAGGACAGGACATCAGGGGGCAGGGGATCAGGAGGGTCAGAAGTCAAGGAATGATGAGGGGGGGTGGAGGTCAGGGGGTCTTGGATCAAACCTTAAGTTTTTAGCTGTCAAAACACTTTACAATTTATAACAAAAAATATAATAATAATCATTAATATTTCCCTTTTGAATGGAGTGTCTGTCTAAGCAATCCTTCCTTCTTTAATCTTACAAGGAAACAAAACACTAAAGACTACCAATCTACACTCACAGCTATGATTACAAACACACCAGTCACGCACCTGCCTGTACTCACAGCTGAATCCCTCTGCGTCGAGACTCTTGAAGGCCTTGAGGCGCCCCAAGCGAGAGAGGTGTGCATGGGGGAAGGGGTCGTCCATGGAGTAAACCTTTCCCTGCTTGCTTGAAGACAACCTGGTGGAGGAGGGTGGGTGGTTGAGCTGTGGGGCTTTAGGTTAGGTAAGGTTAAGTGGAAAGGTTAAGTGGAAAGGAAGCAATAGGTGAGTGGTTACGTTGTGGGGTTTGGTAATGTTAGATAGTGGTGGGAGAGGAGTTGATGGGTGGGTGGAAGGAAGGAAGGAAGGAACAAAAAACAAACAAACAAGAAAAGAAAGGAAGAAAGAAAAGGAAAGAAAGAGAAAAAGGAAGGAGGAAAACAAAAAGAAAGACAAAAAAGAAAGAACAGATGAAGACAGCAAAAAAAAAAAAAAAAAAAAAAAAAAAGAAAAGAAAAGAAAAGAAACACAATTACAAACTACCAATACATTCACCACTCCCACCCACTCCCACTCACCACTCGGAGAAGATATTGGAGTACCCCAGGGAGTTCTCAGCACGAGGGGAGACGAAATACATAGGGATGAGAGAAAGGCCGAGATTATCCATATGATTGGAGAGACACTCGAACAGATCGTACACCACACCGCTTGGATAACAAGGCACCAACGCGTTCCCCCCGTTCCTTATCGTCTGGGCTGTGGAAGGGGAACGTCAGTGGTGAGGGGAAGGAGAACGGGGATGTGTGCCTGTTCTTTTATGGGGGATGGGTGTACGGTGAAGGGATGGGAAGGAAATGTGTGGATGTGAATGAATGGGTGTGTGAGTGAAGGGAAGGGAAGGAGGGATTCTGTCTCTATCACTTATCGTAAGGAATGTAGGGATGGGTGTGTGTGGTGAAAGGAAAGCGAGTCGTTTAGCTGTTCCTGTGTGTGTGTGTGTGTGTGTGTGTGTGTGTGTGTGTGTGTGTGTGTGTGTGTGTGTGTGTGTGTGTGTGTGTGTGTGTGTGTGTCTCTTATTTTCTGGGATGTGGACGAATATGTGTGTGACGAAAAGAAAGTGTGGAAGTTAGGCATACTGTACTTCTGACAGGCTGAAAAACTGAGGGATAGACTGAGCGATTGCTGAGGGACAGGCTGAGGATAGATACACTGAACGAGGGGTGAGGGACAGGCTGAGGATAGACAGATAGAGCAAGTGAGGGTGAGAGATAGGCTGAGGATAGAAACAGAGCAAATGTTGGGGTGAGCAGCTGGCTGAGGATAGATAGATAGACAAAGCAAGTGAGGACTGAAGGGCTGGCTGAGAAAAGAATAGAAAGAGCAAGTGAGGGTGAGGGACAGGCTGAGAAACTACTCCAAATGTTGACAGATAAAACACAAACAATTTTCACAGTTAAAAATTACATAAATCCACGTTAAATCTCTCCCTTTCCAAAAATCAACATTTAAAACACTTATTCCTCTATTACAATCTTTCAAATAAGCACTTCTGTAACTCAACACAGATTCCATTAACCTTACATTCTTTATTTATCTGTTACATCCTTGCAAACAATTACTTCACCGATACACTAACTAAAAGATACCAATATTTACAGCTAACCACTAAGACCACAAGAAGCCGGCACCCTCACCCACAGCCACACAAAACTCCCCCAACATGGAGTCCGGATTGAAGAGCGGAGTGTGGTTGAGAGCCGTCATGATGAGAACGTCAGCATTTTTGAGGGAATTCTGGTCGATGGGCCTCGGGTGGGTGGTGAGCGTTGACGACCCACTCAGGTATGCCAGCTGGGGGGTAAAGGGGCAGGGGACAAGTGGTAGTTTAAATATCAGGCATTTTCTTTCTATGTAGATTTAAAGGATAGGTGAGAAGTTGTACCAGAAATACCTCACTTAATATAATTTTTGTTAGTTTTCTTTCTTTGTTTTTCTCTATCTACTCTTGAAAGGGAACGCTGGTAGGGAACAGTATGACAGCAGGTGGTTTCTTTACAGTGCTAGGAAAGAGACAACTGTTTACTAATATAATAATTCATTTTACTGTGATTTTTTGTACAACAGCTGTTTTTTCTCGTTTTTGTTAACAGGCTGTGAAAGGGGAAGGGGTCAATGTACAGCAAAATACATATCACAAAAAAATTCACAGGGAAAATACATCCAATTAATACTGTTTTTTTGGGGAGGGTTTTATAAGGTTCACCACTGCTACTGTCACCACTACCACCACCGCCACCACTACCACCACCACCGCCACCACTACCACCACCAGTGCCTCACCTTCTCATGGTCCGAGCAGATTAGCCAATTGCAGCTGCCCAGACAGAAGCCAGAGCTCACCGCCGTCACCTTCAGGGCCCCACATATGTCCTGTAATGGCAACGCACAGCTATACACTCTTATTTGTGTGTGTGTGTGTGTGTGTGTGTGTGTGTGTGTGTGTGTGTGTGTGTGTGTGTGTGTGTGTGTGTGTGTGTGTGTGTGTGTGTGTGTGTGTGTGTGTGTGTGTGTGTGTGTCATTCTGGTGTTTTATTTTATTTTTTTTTTGTAAGTGAGATTTGAATATGTTATTTTTGTTGTTCTTAGTCAATTTCCTTTTTGAAATGACAGGATATTCACAGCAGCAACAACAATAACAACAGCAACAACAGCATTCAACAACTTTCTAATATTCTCTTCCTGGATCCCTCAGACAACAACACATTACCACCACCACCACCACCACCACCACTGCCATCACCACCACCACCACTGCCATCACAACCACCACCACTGCCATCACAACCACCAACAACAACAATAACAACAACAACTAAAAAAAAATGACAATACTTTAGACAACACTCAAAAACTCAATATTTTCATCACCGAACCCTGAAACAACAACAACAACAACAACAACAACAACAAAAATCCATCACAGCATTTTCACAACAGCCCACCACCACCACCACCACCACCACTCACAATATTTTCATTATAGGCCACAATCTGGACGTGGCTCAGGGCAGCGTTGATGGCCTTCATGGTGTAAGCTGCCTGCCACATCTTAGGCGACCGCACCTCGGACAGTGGCGGGGGCAGACAGCGGAGGTAGTTCTTCCAGCGAGAGGCGTGGCGTGCCTTGGGGGTCCTCTCTATGTACTCTACCAGCTCCTCCATGAACAGCCTGGAGGAGAAGGAGGAGGAGGAGGAAAAGTGTGGAATAATGCTTAATATTTCTAATTTATATTGTTTTTCTTGTTTTGGGAGAAGGAAAGAGAAGAAGGAAATGAAAATAAAAGAAATAATTAAGGAAAAACACTATAATATCTTATCTATTACACACACACGCACACACACACACACACACACACACACACACCTTCCAATCTGCAGCGTGGGTTCCGTCATGAGCACCACGCCCCTGAAGCCAGTGTGATTGGTGATGAAGGGCAGCGCCAGCATACTGTGGTAGTTGGACACCAGAATTGCATCCACCTCCGAGAAATCCACCAAACCTGAAGCGGGTGGAACGAACTCTGGCGGGGAATCCACAAACACTCGGTTCATGCACTCCCTAAGCTCCTGGAAAGACACAACATTAACCAAGACTTTTATTGAGCTTTTTCTGCTTTTTCTTGCTATTCTGTCCGCATTTTTGATGTTCCAGCAGGAGGGTAGAATTAAAATGAGAAGAAATGAGCGTTTATTTAATTTTTTTGCCTTTTGTTGCTATTTTACCTGTATTTTTAACATTCTGGCACCAAAACAGAAGCAGAATTAGAAGAAAAGGAATGTTTGTTGACTCCTTATCTGTCTTTCATTGTTATTCTGTCTAATTAATATTTTCTTAACTCCTGTGGGAATATGGGGCCAGAATAAGAAATGGAGTGTTTATTTAGCTTTTTCTTCTCAGTTTTGTTGGTTTTCCATCTAATTAATACTCCCACGGCTCATGAAAAACACAACCTAAGTGACAAGATATGCAGTGTTTGTTCTGCTTGTTTTCTGCCTTTCGTTGTTAGTTCTTTCCATATTTTTTTTATTTGATTCCTCATTTCTTTTCTTTCTGTAAGTCTTTTTTTTCCTCTCTCTCTCTCTCTCTCTCTCTCTCTCTCTCTCTAACTAATACTCACAAATTCTAACTAACAACTAACTCACAAATTCCTGACACAAACAATAAACCCCACAATAAAAACAAGGCAAGGGTGAATGAGTGAGTAAGTGATTGCAAGTGAGTCACCTTGCATCACCCTGCGTCACCTTGAGTCACCTTACCCCCTCCAGCTGTGAGTCAGTGTCCCGCGGCACCCAGGTGTTGAGGGAGTTGAGTCTCGCCGAGGACACCAGCGGCAGAGGCAGGAAGTGACTCACGCTGGTCATGTCGAGGCCACAGTCCAGCATGAGTGTACAGCTCTTGAAGGTGACCACATTGCATGGCTTGTTGGGGTGGCCACTCAGGCAGTACTGCAACACAGGGTCATGTTTGGGTCATGTCTGGGTCATTGTTTGGGTCATGTCTGGGTCATATTTGGGTCATGTTTGGGTCACTGTTTGGGTCATGTTTGGATCATGTTCTTAAAGGTTTAGGTCACCAATACAATATTAAACACCTTTCAAAATCTTAACAACTTTCATTAATCACTCAAGTAGTAATGCAAACACAGGGTCATGTTTGGATCATGTTCAGGTCATGTCTTTAAATGTTTAGGCCACTAATACAAACTCTTGCTAGAACAAAAAAAGCACCATTCAATATCTCAGTAACTTTTCTATAGTAGGTTAAACTATTATTAAAAATCAATCAGGAGATAAAAAAAAAAGAACAAAAGAAAAGATAAGAAAAAAAATACATTGAGAAGAAATAAAAAGATACATTATTGAAAAAAATAAATAAATGAATGAAAAGAAAAAAACGAGAATAATAAAAAGAAAGGAAAACAACAAACAAACATCCTCAACGCACTTAAACATGTAGACAACTGTGCTTTTGACCAGACTCAAAAACTGACAGAAATATTTAGTAACCAAGAGTAAGAAAAATAAGTGTGGGAGGACAAATACTTAAACTTACCAACTTCATGATGAGTGTTTGGTGTGCATTCAGTGGCGGGGAAGAGCAGAGCAGAGCAGGGCAGGGCAGGGCAGGGCAGGTCACGTCAGGTCACGGCCGGTGGGGTGAGGGGTGTTACATGTCTGGGTCGCGTCCTGGCTGGCATGGAAGTGTCTTAAACATAAATTTCCCTTATAAAGACTCTGTAGACAACCTCAGTTTATTAATTGAGAATTATCATTGACCTCTGGGCAAAAAAGTATACCTTTTCAAATCGTGACCTACGTATTGAAGGGTAATTATGAGATTAATGAAATTAATTAATTTGAACCTAACCTATCGGAAGAAAATGCAGATGTTATTTCGATATTAATCTAATTTTTAGGATCCCCCTTTTTGATTCCTTCAATATCAAACTTCCTTGCTGTAATATTTGGACCGAATCAGCTGAGTTCGGTAAATCCGACATGAACTTATTAATTATACTTGTCGTATTTACCATAAGGAGCCGCCGCTGTACAAGCACGCTGTTGTTAAAGGAAGGGTGTGTATTTAATAGCTTACTAGTCTCACAACGGCAATTCCTCCAGGTAAGTGAAGGTATTAAGGTGGAGTGAACAGCGGCACTGACGCGATGTTTGTTTGGCTGTGCTCGAGTCAGTTGTTGATGGTCGTGGCGTCTTTCTATCGGCGCTCAATTTACTGTTATCACTGGCTCTTTATTATTATCATTATTATTATTATTATTACTGTATGTTCATTATCACTGGGCCTTCTGTTTTTTTTTTTTTCCTTTCTCCTCCATGGTGGGACCAGAGATACACAAGAAACACAGGTAACAAGTGATAATTATGACTTTGCTAGACCTATGAATACAAATACTTCTGCGGATAAATATGAACAACTACGGAAATAATATAAAACATTTGGTAGATAGGATAAAAAAGAAAGAAATATCAGTACACAGAAAGAAAATAAGAAGCAAGATCACATATTGCAGTCCTGTTATGAAGGCAGAACTTACCAAAACAATTACGCAACAAGAGAAGGGCCCTGTGTGTTACCTGCCTGCCGTCCTCTGCTGCCGCTCGCCTGCTGTAGTGGCTGAAGGTGGGAAGACAGCTCAGGAGGTTGTCATCTTGTGGTGTAAGGCAGGAGTCACCTCACAGAAGAAAGGAAGACGGTAGTTATTACTGTGACCGTGAATTATGAAGTTTTGATAGTAGATGCATGGGAAGTAATTAGAGGGAGAAATATTGGCGCCTCTAACAACAGTAATTACAAGGATGGGGCATGGTTGTCATATTAACTCACACACACACACACACACTTAGCCCAGTCAATATCAATAATAGATAAAATACAGTGACACCAACAAGTAAACACACGCACACACAATCACAGCTCACCACAGTTCATGCTCCAGTGTGGTGAGCAGCGCGGCTGAGATCACCATGTCCCTGGCCTCCAAGGTGACCCTGGGCGCTGCGTGTTGTGTCACCGCAGCCATCGTGGGCTACGTGCATCTCAAGCAGAGCATCGACAGGTGTGTGACGCGTGTGGTCTGTCCATCACACACCTGTCTCATCTCCCTAACTGCTAGATAGAAGATTTGTACCTTTAATCATATGCAATTTCTCTTTACATTGTTGTACTGCAGCTACTTGTACATATTGCATTTTTGTTTCCCCCTGGGGGTATGAGAGTAGTAACCTGCCGTGGTGCCTACAGAGAGAAGCTGCATGAGGGAGTGATCCGGGACGTGGAGAGGCAGCAGCGGCGCAAGGCAGAGAATGTATATTTGTTGCAGCAACAGTCTGACCTCACCAAGCAGCTGAGGCAGGAGCAGCAGCAGAGGGAGGCAGCACAGCAGGCTGCCACCCCCACCTAGCACTGAGGTAGGGATGGGAAGGGATCTAATTGTAGGGAAGATAAAGGGAAGGGTTTTTAGGGATAGTTTGAAGTTTTCTTGTGTGTTTTGGTTAAGGAACCGCTCTAATAAGAGATCTAATTCAAGATTTTTAGGGATATTTTGAAGATTGATAGTTTTCCGTGAGTTTTGCCATGTTTTGATTTAGTAATGATCGTTTAACTTGAGCAGTCTGCCAGTGTTAACTGTTGCAGGAGAGAGAGAGAGAGAGAGAGAGAGTCTATCTGATTTGCACAATAAATGTGCACCATATTTAAGAAGCAAGGCAGTGAAACAGTGATGAGAAACCATAATTTTTAATTTCAACAAATGCAACAAGAGTAGTTGAGTCACGTCAGTTGCCAGGTGTGGCAGACACCCACAGACACATCATCATTTTGGAGCAACACAGGCAATTACCAAGACCAAACAAAACTAGGGAAATAAGTAGATTTTGTTATCAGTGCATGGAAGGAGAGTAGTAAATGTTGGTGCAGGAGCCACTGTCACCTGTCACAAGGGTGGTGTGGTGAGGGGGACAGTGGAGGCTCACCAGGAGGAGGTGTTGCAGTGAGAACCAAGCACCTTACCAGCATGTGTGGCCTGCTGGTGCCGGCGCTCACCAGGGACGCACTCTAAGGCCAGTGTCTGCTGCTGCACCTCAGCACTGCAGCCTACCAACCACAACACTGGTTGCCCACACCTCTGTACCGGACAGTGTGTTACTCCGCCAGGCAAACACTTCCTCTCTGTGTTGTGGATCATGCAAGAAATACAGTGACACAAAGACAGTGGTGACGGAATGAGCACAATAACAGCTGCACCTCACTCACTCACTACTGTGCTCCGGTTACAACTGCAGCACAGAAACTTTGCAGCAAGAACGGTACATGAACACGTAAACACTGTCACTAGGCGATGCTCTTGCCTGCCGAGTGGCCCAAGTATTCCCGTCTTCTTTAAAAGTGTCACAAATTACTATCTTTGTGGTCTCACCAGAACCTTTGTTTATTGTACATTTTATGGACAAATAAATAATTTTGTAGGTTGCAATTAAATGTTTTGGTGTAAGAACAGTCAGTTTGCAGCACATTTTAAAACAAGACATGAATACTTGAGTCAGTCACAAGGAAAAGCATCACCACACTCTGGACATTGAGTGCTGTGGCTCAGTAACCACACCAAACTCCCACACTCCTGCTGGTGCTGTGGCGAGGGGTGACAGTTGGGTGTTGAGGCAACGGCAGTGACACAGGGACTCCTGCTGAACCAAAGCAGACAATACACTCAACAAACTGATGACTTGTGAGCCGCCTGTACATGAAGCAATAAAGAACTTCATAATTGCCTCTCACGGAATTCTGATTGTACACAAACCAATCTGGCAGACAAGCTTGGCAGCAGCACAACACAGCACCAGACAGGCTGCTGGAGAAGCTTGATAGCCAAAGTGGTGGTGGTGGTGGTGAGGGAGGGAGGGAGGGAGGACATGTGATTCACTAATAATCACAAACACAAAACTGTTCTGACAACTGTAACTGTTGAGTGTGACGTCACTTCTCCCAGCAGCAGTAGTCTTCACCAGCCAGCACTTCAACTCAGGCACAAGGAAGTCTTTTTGACCAGCACTCCTCTTCTTTCTTCAGCTATACCACCTGTATATAGGGACTGGTGCTCTTGGTAGGCCTTTCTTTCACTTTGGTTGCCCTTGGCCAGTTCCCCTCTTACATAAAAAAAAATAACAACAAAATCACATGTGCCTGCAGTGCCCACATTGAGGGGACAACCACCTCCCAGCACTGCACACTTCTCCATACACACTAAGTCTATTCCTAGGCCACATAAATTACAGGACAAAATACAGTGGTGGGTAGGAGCACTAAACACTACGACTAGACTCAACATTGATGTAGGGGCCGCACAAGACTTGGGCCGTGAAGTGCGTAGCTTTGACGCGCGGTGAACTGAGGAGTAGGGAAGCTTGATAATTTAAGGCATTGGGAGATATGACGATCAGATTTGCAAACTTGTCACTGATGCTTAGGAGGTAAAATAATATGAATTGTGTATTTACATTTGTACCACTAACTTTGAGGCTTAAGACAAATGTTTAAGACAGGTGAGGAATATAATTACTCATATTTACATCCATTTTACACTGAGTTATACGCGGGAGACACAAGATCTGATGCAGGGTACAGTAGACTTAAAGATACAGACTTAAGAGACACAGCGTCAAATTACACAACGCCACAGGTACAGACGCAGTGTTCCAGAAGATACAACTCAAGGCTCGAACCGGGTGTGACGAGTCGACGCAAACTAAACTAATGGAACACCTAACGTTTGAGGGAACATACGGGCTGACCTTCCTTCCCACTCCAGGCCAACTCACAAACGAGCTGGCCAAGAGTATCACAGCTGCTAAAAAGGCTTTAAAAGGATGACAACACAAACACAACACAAACACACCAGGAACAGGAGGAGAAACACAACACAAACACACCAGCAACGAGCAGAAAATACGAAACATACACCAGCAACACAAAACGGGAAAAATGCAACAAAACCAAAACCACAACAGCAAGAAAAGGAAAGGCAATACAACAAAAACCACCAGGAACGTGAGAAAATATGCGTTAGTGAGAATATTAAAGCAGAAAATACAACAACAAACATACCACCAACAAGAGGAGACAAAATATGCATTAGTGAGGATATAAAAGTGGAAAAGACAACACAATAAACACAGTGACAGTAGACACATAGAAAATACACAAGCAGAGAAAGAAAATGTATGTCAGCAAGAATATAAAAGTAAAAAACACATCAACAGTTAATACAAAAAAAAATTTGTTAGTGAGAATACAAAAGTACAAAAAAAATTTCCCACGATCAAAATACAAGTGGATTATACAGTAGTGATGCGAGGAGTGTGAAGACTGTGTATGTGTGTGTGTGTGTGTGTGTGTGTGTGTGTGTGTGAGGGGCAGAACAGCACCAAGATGCGAGTGTGTGGTGTGGTGCTACTCGTGTGTGTGTGTGTGTGTGTGTGTGTGTTTTGACAGTGTTGCCACAGTCTTGAGTGTTTACTATATGTAGTTTGTGAGTATCTAGTGGTCTGTTTGTGTTCCATCCTTGCAGTTTGTTTACTGAGTACGAGAGGAAATATGGTCCATTTTAACATCAGTGGCCCTTTTTCTCTCTGTCTCCATTCTTTGCCCTTGACCAGTGCTCTTCTTATATAAATAATAAATAAATAAATAAATATATGTCACTCAATGAATATATGTTTCAGCAAGCCTCACCACGTGTCAGAATATTGGTGAGTGCAGGAAGCTTGTGCCAGTTAAGAAATGAGGCACTGAACTAAAACCAGCTTGCAAGGATAGACAGACCACTGGGCTTGGTGGAAGTGCAGTTTAAGTATCATACAGTACAGTGTTGATGTATTCAGTATAGTTGATGTGTATATTACAGGAGTGTTGGTGTGTATAATACACCACAGGTTGAGAATACCTTATTCAAAATGCTTCACCTCAAAAGTGTTCTTGATTTCTGATTATTTACTATACATCTATCAGTCCAGGAATGTAAGGAAGGTGAGAGGAATGTGAGTGTGCCGCTGCCCTGCTGGGGGACATTTGCCTGGCTCGCAGATGGCCAGCAGGAAGACTTGGGAGAACAGTGCGATGAAAGGGACACAATGAGACATTTCTTGCCCTCATCTCAGACAACCTACTGCATTCATAAGCTTTACTACAGTGCAGAGTGTTCAGTGTGTGCCTGGTGTGGCAGGGAGCCTCAGTCACCTGCCTCTGCAGATTGCTAGCCGGAGAAAATGTTAAAATTCAAATTGGAGAGCAGTTTTTACTGAATGAGTATCACTGCCAGACCATCAGTAAAGATTCAGGAGACAAACTGTTGTAAGGCAAATGTTCAGTGTGTGGTTCAGTGCAGTGTGTGCTGTGCTGCAGGAACGTGTGTGTGTGTGTGTGTGAGTGTGTGTGTGTGTGTGTGTGTGTGTGTGTGTGTGTGTGTGTGTGTGTGTGTGTGTGTGTGTGTGTGTGTGTGTGTGTGTGTGTGTGTGTGTGTGTCAGATTGACATCCTCATTAAAACGGGTCAGCTGAGGCACAGTGTTTACTTAACAGTGATACCTTAGTGAAATGCCCACCCCTCCACCCACACTCCCACTAGTGCTCTCTCTCTCTCTCTCTCTCTCTCTCTCTCTCTCTCTCTCAGCATCTAAAAATAAAAAATAAATAAATGCAAAATTTAGAGCCATAACTCAAGATATTATCCTTGTTTTTCAGGTAGAGATGACATGCAGTAAAGGTGGGAACAAGCCTTAAGATGAGGACATCAATCCTTCAGTCTCCTGGAAGTGTGATGCAACTCAAGTGTGACAGCAGTTTAAAAGGGCAAGTCTCAAACAGACAATTCACCAAACTGCACAGACTCACGAGGCTCAGCTCTGTTACAAGACTGGCAATATTAAAGGAAGTGAAACAAGCCACTGGAAGAGATTGTGCTGAAATATCTAATTTAATTATTTCCAATGTTTGTAATAGTGGTGGTCTGCACTGTCAGCAGTGCCTGGAGCAGAGTGCCTGTCACCTCAGACATTTGTGATATATTGCAATAATAAACATTGTGTGTGTATACATTTTTAGCACCCTGTATATACCAGTCTGGAAGAACCTCTGAGGGGAGGCAGTCCAGACAAGACACCAAGTCTGGCATCATTATAGGAACAAAAATACAGAGGAGCATCCCAGTTAATATTTAGAGTGAGAAGCAGAGAAGCTGGTGCAGTGGTGGAATGGTTGGCTTCCTCCATTCCTCTTCCAAGAATTAGGAAAAGCTGTCCAGCGCATTACACTGACACTTCACTGACTCTCACTGTGTACTAGGTTGGCCTCTCAATGAAAGAGAATGAGGTGTACACACACATGAACACATACACTCAAAGTCATACACACACACACAATCTTAGGACTTGAGCCTTCATGGAGGAGACAGCAAAGCCTCAGTGAGCCTCACACAAGGGTGAGCTGTAGAGCACCATGACAGCCAACCCTCTCAGGCACCAGACAGCACCAGGGCAGCCCTCCAGCACAGGCCCTATGGGCAGCATCACCGGTGCTCCTTGCTCTCCATTCACCCGTCAAACACTGCTCCTCTTCTTTGCTCCACACACATCCCTCCAATGCACTTAATATTGCTGGGCTTTTTGTGTCAGTGATAGGACAGTGTGAAGATGTCTGACAAAACATTAATGGTTGATAACTTGCAGCTTTTATCATTCTGGCCAAGGTATTCTCACCCTGCAGACAAGAATGGCACCACACACCAAAACCTAACACATTACACACACCCCAAACCAGGGGTCACTTATAAAATAAAATAAGTAATCTCTGAATGTTTCACTCTCAGGTATCTCTGGATTAAAAAAATAAAGCAGATCATTACCATTGCAGACAGTGTTGCCAAGGTGGGACAGAACTAGTTCAGACATCTCAAAGGGGAAATTCTGCCACACACAGCAAGAGAAACAAGTGGCTGCTGTACACCATTACAAGCCGCAGTGAGAGAAGGACGTGCGGGAGGTGACAGACCAGAGAAAAGACAAATGAGACCTCGAGGTGTTAATGACCAATAGTGAAGATAATACTGACCAATTAACTGTTTTAAGGTGAGAGAGAGAGAGAGAGAGAGAGAGAGAGAGAGAGAGAAAGCACCTGTCAATACATAATAAATTGAATGCTAAATATCTACACTTGAGGAAACATGTACATTCAACTTTGTGTTTGTGTACTAACATGAAACTTGTGACTGTAGGATTTTTACACACACACACACACACACACACACACACACACATACCAAGTCAGGCACAAACTAGTCAAGTAGTTACAAAGGAAATAATGGCACATGGGATGCTGTCTTCATCAGCTTCTATCTAACACAAACTATACTAACATAAAGTATGGCATACATTGTGACTAGGTAAAACATTGGCCATAACATTACATACTCAACTCATACTGTTTACTGAATGGAACCCACAGTCTTTTGTGCTAATTGTTAAAAATCACCTCTTGATAACTTCACTGTGCTTTGCCAAGATGCCACCACAGTCCTGGCAGCAACTTCCTTGTTTACACACGCCAGGCTGTCACTTTATGGCGCCTCGCAGGACACCAGTGAGAGCAGCCTGTCTGTCCCTTGCTTGGCTGTCAGGCGCTGCATCAGGACTGTTCCTCCCACACACTGATGGCCGATCCTTTCCTGGTGGTGTGAACGCTTCAACACTTGAGGTCATTACCAGTGGTGGGCACACTGCTGCTAATCTGTCAACTCCTCATTAACAAAGCTCACTTTCATCAATATATCTGCATTTCCACTAATGCTGAAAACTGTTGAAGGATTAACTAACCTCTACTAAAATGAATAATGGTAACCCAAAATTCATACATGTTGGTTCCAGTCCATTTACATTGTATATTCTATGTTAGATATTATTATACAGCAAATATCACTTAGTATATCAACATACATACATACATATATGTACATATTAACACACACTGGTGAGAAATAAGCTCACCATTAAAGCCTTTGCTGCCACTTGCTCAAAGTAACCAAACACTTACTACCACTTGTTCATTTTGATCTTGAAGCACACTATGATCACCACACTATGATCACCACCTCACCTTGCCACACTGCAACTTAGAGAGCACTTGTACCTAAGCTGCAACATATTAAAATTCCAGCACCTTAAGGGTCTCAGGGCCTACAATACCAAACCAAAGCCACACACTCATATCACAAATGACAGCAGTCATCATCAGCTGCTGCCACGTCTTAACAAGGTCACCAGGTCAACAGGTCACCATTAGCAACATACAGCTCTGAGTTAGCAGATGAGGTGTTTATGGAAGATAACTCTCTGGTTAGCTGTGCCCACCACTGGCTATTAACTGTGATCTCAACAACCAAATAAGCCTATTTAGGGGACTGTGGTAGTGGAGACAAGGAGTACATAAAATAGGTGAGGAGTAATTCTGTGTGGAGGAAACAACAAACAAACTAAAACTACTTGGTCATCACTACAAGTAACTAACCATAAAATGATGCCTGGGAAAAATACACACACACACACGCACACACACACACACACACACACACACATACAAACCAAAACCAAAACAAGACAAGACAAACCAAGCAAAGACTCTCAATAAATGCCATCGCCAAGCTTTGTGTGGGAGCGCCTCACTCAGACTTGTGACGCCGAGCTGTGTCTGACCAGCCTGGCACAAGTGACACTCAAACACAATAGGTAATCCTAGTTCCATACTCTGAAACACTTCTGCCTGCACCCCGACTGCTTTCAAAAGGCTCTAGTTTAAGTTACATGGGTTTTTATGGTCTTTTTATGATTGTAATGAAAGATTAACGCTTCTGCCTGCACCTCGACTGCTTTCAAAAGGCTCTAGTTTAAGTTACACGAGTTTTTAATTATCTTTTTATGATTGGAGTGAAAGATTTAGCATTTTTACATTATTAACAGCTGAAACAGTCTTGAGAGCACGGCTACTCATCTCTGTGGCCTTTGAAAATAGCTATGATGAGAGAGCAGAGTGTTTCACAACATGTGCCCTAGTAAGTGGCCCCCCAGCTAGCCATCGACGAGTGTCTTCCAGGGTGCCCCACAGTGCCCCTCAGCCTGGCACTGCTGGCCCCCTTTGGTATAGTAAGCGTGTGTGCCTCGTGCCAACTCCCCTCGGCACTGAGGCTGAAACGAACCGCCCTCAATCCTGTGGTCATGTCCAGCAGTCTGTGTGGTCAAATACTGCAAATTTTACACTTAACAATGACAGGATGTGTTTAATTTGAGAAAGAAACATTACCAATCTCAAATTTCCATGCCAAAGTTACAAAACCCATCTGTAGCGAAAGTCTACAAATTTTACGCTAAATAACAGAATAGCTTAAAGAATAAAGGTTGCCAAACTCAAACATTTCTACACAATCAGTACAAAATTACAAAAAAAGCTGCCAAACTCTAATTTCCACACAAAAGATATAAAATCAACCTAAGACAGTGAATGCAAACTTGAGCCTTGGTGAAGGGGAGGCAGTGACACCCTTCCTGAGCCTCAGCCATGGAGAGAAGTGGCCAGCACCTTCCTTCACCACCTTTATATTTCCAGTCGCTGCTCACCACTATGCATTTCAAGACTGAGTGATGAGTGAACCTTGAAAAGAGAGAGAGAGAGGAAGAGGGAGACTATTCTATCCAAACAGCCACACTCGCATTGATAGACTGCTGAACACGACCCGGGATCTCTTAGTCATACCCTCAAGCGTCTGTGCTCCTCCCAAGTGAGACAATCACCCGGCTGGATGTTCAACTAGTACGACCAAGTGTGTAGAGTTTTATATCTGACATTGTGACATTTTAAAAGATTCATGTGGGATGTACTGAGTCTTTCAAGGATGTCATGATTCTAGTGATAGATGAACAAGCTTTCATGAAGTTTGTAAGTGGTTTCATCTCCGTGCAGTGATGGTTTTTCAACAGAGTATCTGGTTAATCTCTGTGGCCTTGGATCTGAGAAGAAACCTTTATGAATAGCCTAACACAGGAAATCTCTGGTGTTTTCAGGCTAAAAGTTAAGTGTTGGCTTGGCTAGTGGGTGTTGGGGCATGGAAGTTTGCCCAACGCTGACTGAGAGGACAGCTGCTGAATGCCTCCTAACAGCACCTCGACACAAACTCCGCACACACCACCCACAGTGACTAGCCAGCAGATGCACCTCGGTCGCCACACTTGGGAGGCACGCAGACAGAGAACAATGTAAAAATGTGGGACTTATTTATGGTGTCCCTGAAATAGTGACTAGGGACTTAGGGAGGCTAGGTTACACAACGCCTCTGCTTTTAGGGATACTCAGATCCCTCGCTGGCGTTCAGTACAACACACGTTACTCCCTATGTCTATGTAAACATGTACATGCACATTCTGGTAAAGCAGGATATAATACAGGTGTTAAGTGCTTTGAATATCAACATGTCATGCCTAATACGCCACCTCATAACGTGGCTCGAGTATGGAGAGATTAATACGTACGAACGCGTGTATAAGAAACAAATGGTAGTGGTAGTAATACGTACCAAGACAAAACTATATCACTTGGCCAAACATTGAGTACGTACAAGACAGCACCACAATGATGCTCTCCGACAACTCCTCACATGCTCGTCACCCGGCTTGGTGGTGACTTCAGAAGGACATGGTATCCTTGAGAGCTGAGTGAAGCCTGTTGGCCTGCCTCTGGATGTCTGGGTCGTGGTGGGAGGTGAGGAGTGCCTCAGTCTTGGCCACCAGTCTATCCCGCACTCCGACGCCAAACAGCCGGGCATACCTGTGGCGGAATGCTGTGTTAATGGGTGTCTGGCAGTGGTGTGTCATCTTGCAGTGGTCGTAGTCGTAAATAAAGTGATCTTATGTATCTATTTTCATTGTTTTTGTTTGTTCCTTATGATCTTGAGTTCTCTGATCTGACAGTATTAAAAACCTAACAAATAAGATTCCTAAAAGATTACAGTTTCTTTGATATTACCAATCTTAAATTCATTGGTCTTATAGTCTTGTAAAAAAGTGATAATCAAGATGTTTACCCTATTGGAGGACTTCAGACTGAGGGAAGGATGCAAAACTGGATAAATATGGCATGCTTCTCAATTACTGTCAGTGGGTGTGCTAATGTATGAATTCTTTTTATGGTTACCTCTTCTCTGAGCTGAATAAATGTTGAGGTGCAAGTTTGAAGTGTGATTTTTAGACACCACTGTTAATGAAGTGAGGGAATGGTGTTCAAACCTTTTCATAATTAGTTATCTGTTCAGTGGCTATGATGAGTGAATATGACAAGTTGCATCACCATAATGGAACATGACAAACTTAGGCAAGTGTATCACCAACTGACTGCTTGACTGACAATTAAAACATACTAGATCTAGATTAAATAGGCCTGTGAATGGATAGGATACAGTAACATATCCTTAACTGAACATAAAGAGAAGCACCTCACTCACTGACTGACTGATTGATAGGGGAAAAAAAAAAAAAAAAAAAAAAACAGGATAAAACACAAAATGCAAAACCACGTGACTATGAAACTTAAAACTGAATCAAAACACAAAACTTAAACAAGATAAAAGAAAAAAAAAAAAAACACTCCACTGACTCATTGACTGACTGACTGACTGAAGGGAGAGACAAACCACAGCAGCCTCAATCACTTGGCAACTCGACACATGGAAGCCAAAGCAGAAAACTTGTGATAAAGAGAATTAGAAAGAATATTAAAAAGATCAAGATTCTCAGGTCAGAGGAGATGAAATGCACACCTGCCAATAAGCAACACCTGAGTGACTAATTAGAAGCTGGTAACTCAATGGTGCAGATGAGAAGGTGTGTGTGTGTGTGTGTGTGTGTGTGTGTGTGTGTGTGTGTGTGTGTGTGTGTGTGTGTGTGTGTGTGTGTGTGTGTGTGTGTGTGTGTGTGTGTTGGGAAGTGAAAGAAAAATCAAAAGACAGAGAAAGATGGAGATAGAATGTCTGTTTGTGAGAGAGTAGAAAGATGAAATATGAGAGAAAAGAGATAGAAAGAAAATGGGTTATATAAATGTGAGCTGGTAGCAGATGAGAGGAAGAATGAAAAGAAAACCTGACAGAAAGAAACAGAGCGAGAAAGACGAAAAGATAATGTACACACAGAAAAACACAAAATAAGATTATAGGCATACAGTTAGTGAGAAAGGAGAAAACAAAAGTAAACAAAGAAATGAACAATGACAGAAACAAAGGGAGAAAGAGAGCAACAAAAGGGAGGAAGAGGAAGGGAAAGAGAAAGAAAATAAATAAAAAGGTTATAAAAGAGTACCAGATGAGTTAGGGAAGAAAGAAAGAGAAAGAAAAGTAACAAAACCAGAAACAGAAAAAAGAAGAGGAAAAGAAACAAGTCCAGAAAAAGAGAGAGAGAGAGAGAGAGAGAGAGAGAGAGAGAGAGAGAGAGAGAGAGAGAGAGAGAGAGAGAGAGAGAGAGAGAGAGAGAGAGAGAGAGAGAGAGAGAGAGAGAGAGAGAGAAAATAGGGTGAAGTACTGAAGTGCCATAAGTGCCAGACAATGCACTTACCTGTCACCTGTCATGCTTGGGGTGGTGGCGCCCTCTCCTCTGCAACATACAGGCATGCATCAGCCTAGACAAGCTCAGGTGTGTGGAGAGCAGTGGGGAGAGGCAACGAATGCTCCAAGATAGAGAGAGAGGGAGAGAGAGAGAGGGACATGGACCAGACAGAACAGTGGTCAGTCTGTTAGCCGAGCAGAACAGGTGTGTGTGTATGTGTATATGTGTGTTCTATTGATATTTTCATGTTAACTGCTCTTCTGATCCTGCTAACTGTATGTTTCCCCTCCTTCCATGACCTCAGTGTATCAGACTTTACTTTCTCTTACTCCTATTCTGTCCACCTTCCTAATGCAAGAGTTTACCAGTATTCATACTCTTACTCCTACTCTGTCCACCTTCCTAATGCAAGACTTTACCAGTACTCACAATCTCTCATCCCTTTCCCTGGTAAACTCTGGAACTCCCTGCCTGCTTCTCTCACCACTATTCTGTCCACCTCCCTAATGCAAGAGTTTACCAGTGCTCACAACCTCTCATCCCTTTCTTTGGCAAACTCCGGAACACCCTGCCTGCTTCTGTATTTCCACTTTCCTATGACTTGAACTCTTTCACAAGGGAGGTTTCAAGACGCTTAACACTGGGCAATCTTTCTGGTCCTTTTTCTATAGGGACTGGCACCTCTAATGGGCCTTTTATTCTTTTATATGAATTTTTGTTGCCCTTGGTCAGTACCCCTCTTGAAAATAATAAATAAATAAAAAAAAGTCTGTTATTTGCTTGTTTAATTTTTCTTGGTTAACCGAATCTTTTTTTTTTTTTTTTTTTTTTCCTCCCATTTTTTTGTACTCTAAGTTTGTTTTCAAGTATATAAAAGTTCACCTTCCAGTCCTGCCCAGTGATACCATTGAGGTGTGTCTTGTTTATCTTGTCCTAATTAATGAGTTGATTTTTGCATCCCCACACCTGGTTATAATCATTAAACTGACTCTCATACCTGTTAACGTGTGTGTGTGTGTGTGTGTGTGTGTGTGTGTGTGTGTGTGTGTGTGTGTGTGTGTGTGTGTGTGTGTGTGTGTGTGTGTGTGCAAGACAAAAACTACTGGAAAAAAATCATGCAATAGTAATTTTTGTACATGAATTTTTTTGTCACTCTGAAATAAACAAATAAATAAATAAACAATAACAATAATAATAATAATAATAATAATAATAATAATAATAATAATAATAATAATAAGCTTAGTTGTTAGTGGACGGAAATGACTTAATTAGTTTCCGTGTTGATCATAATTTAAAAGACGGATTAATCTTAACACTTTTGTCTCAATACCAATTATCCTAAAAAAATAAATAAATAAATAAATAAATAAAAAAAAAATCCAGCCTTATATCCCAACTGAGATCAAATGTGTGTGTGTGTGTGTGTGTGTGTGTGTGTGTGTGTGTGTGTGTGTGTGTGTGTGTGTGTGTGTGTGTGTGTGTGTGTGTGTGTGTGTGTGTGTGTGTGTGTGTGTGTGTGTGTGTGTGTGTGTGTGTGTGTGTGAATGGAGATAACAATCAAAAGCACACACGCACACACGTACACACACAGTAGCATGTAAGTTTCCTGCACGTACAGACAGAAAGCGTTATAATGCTACACATGGCCACTACCGCGTTCTGTGTGTGTGTGTGTGTGTGTGTGTGTGTGTGTGTGTGTGTGTGTGTGTGTGTGTGTGTGTGTGTGTGTGTGTGTGTGTGTGTGGGATAGAGTCCTGTTTATTTAAGTGTTTGTTTTCATATATGTTATAGAATGGGGAAATTCAATAAACTGACAATATTTTTAGGCTAAATCTCCATCATGTCTACTTAAAACCTGCTTGACAAACCACACCTTGAATTTGTGAGGAATATAACCAAGGAGATAATGGTGATACTTCTCACAGACAAGACTGCAGTGCATGCCATAAAACATTACGCAATATTTCAACCTTTTTAGCCTCCAGTTGCTGTTTAAACTCCTGTATCAGTGTGATTGTTAAGGAAGACTCACAAATCCCTAGACTAGACACAGAATGTAAAGATCACTAAGTAAGACGCTAAATATTACGATAGATCTCAATTTTCCGAGCCACTAGTTGCTGTTTTAACTCCTGCATCTGTGTGTTTATGAAGAAAGATGCACACTATTGGATTACTAGACAAGAAGTATTGTGGCTAAGGAAACTAAATATTATGCTAGATCTCAATTTTCCAAGCCACTAGTTGATGTTTTAACTCCTGGATTTGTGTGGTTAAGAGGGAAGACTCAAAACTGAATCACTAAACCATTAATAAACAAAAGGAAATATTTTGTAGCTTAAAAGACTAAATATTATGCTAAACCTTAACTTTCTGACCCACTAGTTGCTGTTTAACTTCCCACATGTGCAAGGCTAAATTATTCGAGCATTAACAAGCTGGAGAAAGAATGTAGACTAAATATTATGCTAAACCTTAACTTTCTGACCCACTAGTTACTGTTTAACTTCCCACATGTGCAAGGCTAAATTATTCGAGCATTAACAAGCTGGAGAAAGAATGTAGACTAAATATTATGCTAAACCTTAACTTTCTGACCCACTAGTTGCTGTTTAACTTCCCGCATGTGCAAGGCTAAATTATTATAGCATTAACAAGCTGGAGAAAGAATGTAGACTAAATATTATGCTGGATCTCCTCTTCCATACCACTAAACACTGTCGTAACTTCCGCATCAGTGTGTTTACGAAGGTCACACCACTGAGTCGCGAGAGAATATGGCAGTATGTACAGGTGAGTATACTAGCTAGACAGAAAGGCTCATAGGGACAGGTTGTCTTAGCACAGGGGCACCAGAAGCATCACATCTCTAATAATATATCTTTCTTTACTAATTACAAGCTGGCACAGGTAAATATCAGCACCAGTTAAAGAGAGAGAGAGAGAGAGAGAGAGAGAGAGAGAGAGAGAGAGAGAGAGAGAGAGAGAGAGAGAGAGAGAGAGAGAGAGAGAGAGAGAGAGAGAGAGAGAGAGAGAGAGAGAGAGAGAGAGAGAGAGAGAGAGAGAAATTACCAAACTACGGAAGCTTTTAATTACAGCTAAGAGCTTCACACACACCCTAAAACTAATGATCTCAAGAATTGTTAAAGGGAATGATCTAAAAAGCATGATATTGTTGTAGCATCTCAGCCTGTATTCTGAAATGCTCGGCTCTCTCACCATGACTGTTTTCAAAGGCCACAGAGATGATTAGCCAGGTTCTCAAGAGTGTTTCTCCTGTTAATAATGTAGAAATCTTGTTAATCTGCACTAAAACCATTAAACCACCCTTGAAAACCCATGTCACTTTATCACAACTACATTCAAAGGTCACATAGATGATTAGCCAGGTTCTCAAGAGTGTTTCTCCTGTTAATAATGTAGAAATCTTGTTAATCTGCCACTAAAACCATTAAACCACCCTTGAAATCCTATGTCACTTTATCACGACTACATTGAAAGGCCACAGAGATGATTAGCCGGGTTCTTAACTGTTTCTCCTGTTAGTAATGTAGAAATCTTGTTAATCTGCCACTAAAACCATTAAACCACCCTTAAAAACCCATGTCACTTCACCATAATACACAGAGATGATTAGCCAGGTTCTCAAGAGTGTTTCTCCTGTTAATAATGTAGAAATCTTGTTAATCTGCCACTAGAACCATTAAACCACCCTTAAAAGCCCATGTCACTTCACCATAATATTTCAAAGGCCACAGAGATAATTAGACTGTTTCTCCTGTTAATAATGCAGAAATCTTGTTAATCTGCCTCTAGAACCGTAAAAGCACCCTTAAAAGCCCATGTCACCACTATAATATTTCAAAGGCCACAGAGATGGTTAGCCAGGTTCTCAAGACTGTTTTTCCTGTTAATAAGTTAATAATGCAGAAATCTTGTTAATCTGCCACTAGAATCATAAAAACACCCTTAAAAACCCATGTCACTTCAATTGGAGCCTTTTGAAAGTAGTGGAGATGCAGTGTGCAGTTTCAGAATACATTTCCTTCATCTCACTCTCCCTCCACCACTAGGGCCAAGCATTCTAACTAAGGGGAAGGTGGTGGTGTGTGCTGTACTCCTGGTAAAGTTTATAAGTATGCAGCGTCACTCTCTCTTTCTTTGAATAGATTGATAAGATGTGTTTGATATCTTTGTTTTTGTTCTGATGTGTTGGTGAGTGTGATGAAGGGAAGGGAAGGGAAGAGAGGGGAAAGTAAGAAAAGGAATGGTGAAAGAATGGCAAAAGAAGGGAAAGAAAGAAAGGTCAGACAAAGAAAAGGAAAAAAATGAAAAAGATGATAGGAAAGAACAGGAAAGAAAAGAAAGAAAGAACAGAAAATAAGACAAATATATACTACTACTAATGACAGGGTATGGTCAACACCTCTGTAAAATCCCCTTGTACACCATCAATAACCTCACTACAGCCTGGTAATGAGTCAAAATACAACACCAAGTTTGAGAATTGTACCCTGAGGAGTAGAGCGCACACCACGTTTGCTATCCACTAGAGAGAAATTAATATACAGGGCCTTCATTTGCTTAGTATTGAAGTGGCTCACCTGACACACTCACTCACACACACACACACACACACACACACACACACACACACACACACACACACACAAGGATGAAGGATAAAAAATGATGAAATAGGTAAATAAAACATACATTGCAGAAGGAATTAAAAGATAGAGAAGATAAAGAAAGACATACTGATTACATGCTAAATGATAGAAAAGCTGAGGAAAATGAGAGGAATAAGGTATAAAAGAATAGAACAGGTAGCTGAAACTCTCACAGAAAAGAAATTAGGATAGGAATGATAAATTAAACTCTGGAAAAGAAACTAACAAGACAGAACTGATAAATAAAACTGAGAAAGACATAAGAGAATTAAAAAAATATAGGAAACAAGCCACAAAAACAAGATAATATATATATATATATATATATATATATATATATATATATATATATATATATATATATATATATACACACACACAAAAAAAAAAGGCAGAGAAAAATTGAATAAACTAAAAAATAAAGAAAATAAGGCACAAAAAAGAATAAATAAAAATAAATACAGAAAATTAAGCAAAAAATAAAATTAACAAATAAATAAATAAATGAATAAACAAAAAAATATATAAATGAAATAAGGCAGAAAAAATAAATAAAACAAATAAAAATAAGAACCATCATCTCAGTCTACTCCGCAACAAAAAATAAGAAAAAACAGAAAATAAGAAAAAAATAAACACCACCACCACCACCACTCACATAGTATCAGGGGCAGCTGCCTTATTCTCCGGGGGCAGGTCAACACTGGGGTCAAGGTCATCCTCCGCCACAGCGTGTGCCAGTGTGGCCAGCAGTGTTAGCACCCGCAGCAGCACCGCCTCCTCCGTGCCGCCCTCCACCAGCACACTCAGCCTTCGGGGGCCCTAGGGTGATGAGTAGGTAACATCAGCACTCTTGTTTAGGTTAGGTTAGGTTAAATTGGTGGGATTATTAACATGTCACTTTGGGTTACCTCAGTACTCTTGCATGGGTAATAAAAGTACTTCAGTGGGATACATTGGCTCTTCCAGCATTTCAGCACAGGTTATATTGGCAACACTCAGCCGCCATGCCCTCAGGAGTGATGTGAAGTGCTTGGCAATGTCACTTTTGTATGGGTTTTGTCG
>NC_087196.1:4838357-4860857 GCF_035594125.1 Scylla paramamosain | reverse complement strand
AGCAAATTCTTCCTGACTGGTCAAAGTCTATGTGGATTACCAGTAAGTATGAGATACTACACATTGGTACCTTGAAAGAAAAGAGCATTTTGTGGCGTACTACCAATCATGACTTTATTTAGTTGTGCAAAGACATCTGTGGTTTGAATTTAGAGCCTCTGTTGCCGTAGACTTGTAACCTATTACTGCCTCAAAGTTGGACCTTTGCCTCATTGGACGCAGGCTAATTTACGGACCCTTTTTCTGAGAAAAAAGTAGCGTCTTATGAGCCATCAAATACGGTAAGTTTTTTGGGAGAAAATGAAATTGTAAAGCAGAACAACTGGATGAATAAACACTGCACTTATTCACCATCACTGAGACTAAAAAAGAACACACTAATGACAAAAAAAAAATAAAAATAAAAATAAAAATTATTAAAAAAATATGAGACGAGTGATTAGCGTTGCGGAGCCTCACCTTCCCCTGCTAGTGAGATGCTCCAGGGACGAGGCCAGCTCCTCCCTTGAGTCAGAATAGAGTGCCTTAGCCTCCTCCTCAAGCTTCTTCTGGTGGCCATCAGGATCGTTGGCCGCTTCAAGTTTTTTCCGCCTCAGGCTTTTGCGCACCCATTTAGGTCTGCAGGAGAGAGGGTGGGTAAGGGAGATGGTGGAGGGAGGGAGGGAGGGAGGGAGGGAGGGAGGGAAGGGGTAAGAGGGTTGGAGGTGGAGGTGGTATATAAGAGGCTTGGAGGAGGGAGGGAAGGAGATAAATGGAGGGAGGTTGGTAGAAAGGGATGGAAGGAAAGGAGGAAGAGAGGGAGAAGAGGGAAGGAAGGGAAGAAGGAAGAAAGGGATAGGGGGAAAAGAGGGAGGATAACTTAACTTCACCTAACCCAACCTGACTTGATCTAATCTAAATTTAACTTAACCTAACCAGCCAAACTTAACCTTACAAAACCTAACCTAACTTACCCTAACTTAAATAAACCTCTGAACCAGCCAAACATAACCTTACAGAGCCTAACTTAACTTACCCTAACCTAAATAAACCTTTGAACCAAACTTAACTTTACAAAACCTAACCTAACTTACCTTAACCTAAACAAAACCCAACTTAAATCAACCAAAAATTCAAACACAAACTAACAAACCAAACTTACACAAGACAAATTTAAACTAAGGGGACCCAAGACAGCCTCACCTGCCCCCGGAACACCTGAGCCTCGTTACCTGCAGGGGGAGCCATCGGGGGGGATGTGTGTCAAGTTTTCTGTGGACCTAGACGTGATGAGGTGCTTCACGTCAACTGGCGATAGCAGGCGTGGGGAATTCCATGGTGAACACTGCAAGGGATAACAGTGAATAATAGATGAATGAAAGAATAAATAAATAAATAGATAAATAAATAATCTACTCTTCCACCATCACAGTTTAATACTTCCCATTATCTGATAAAGTCTTTCCTATCTAATGAGTTCCTCCTTCTTGCTCCAGTCATCTCTAAGCATTAAACTAGCCACAAATGGTTACATCTATCACTTTAATTTCCTTTTCCTTAATTTTTGTTGATGCTTGTTAAGATTTCATTGCTTCTAGTCTGTGAAGTAATGCATGTCACAGTGAAAGGCTTAATAATAGCAAAATAACACCAGTCTGATATCATCCAATTACATTATGGTTTAAGTAAGTATAGTAGTAAGTTTACCCACCACTACCACCACCACCACCACCACTGACCTGCAGGCTCTTGGGGTCATGGATGGCCGAGTTCCGGGAGAGAGCGTGTCCGGCGTGGCCATTCCCAGTCTGGATGGCGATGAATGTGTCGGCAAACTGACGCGCCTTCAGGTTTAGCTCCCGAATCCTCTCCTGCAGGGGTATGTGTGGTTAGTCTGCGTCTGTGTGTGTGTGTGTGTGTGTGTGTGTGTGTGTGTGTGTGTGTGTGTGTGTGTGTGTGTGTGTGTGTGTGTGTGTGTGTGTGTGTGTGTGTGTGTGTGCGCTGGTGAGGACAGAGTAGATACTATTGGGAAAACTCTGAACAGGTGTAAAAAAAAAATGCATAAAATAAAGAAAAGGAAAACTAATCAATTATTCTAGAGTTAATTCTTTGCTGAAAACACACACACACACACAGTTCTCCACCAACATCCCCCAGGCTTACATTAAGTTAAGAGTTTTCCCAACAGTACAGCAAGAGTACAGAATGAAGACACACAGCAGTGGCAGCAACACTGGAACAGACAGCACAGGTTATCTTGAGGTGGTGGGACAGTTTAAAGTGCAGATTTTTGATGTGTGAAATAGAGAACTGTACATATTTTGAAACACTTCTGTGCTCTAACTACACTATATTCAAAAGGCTTTACTTGAAGTGACACCGGTTTTTAAGGATGTATTTATGATACCAGTGATGGATGAGTGAGATTTCTATATTATTAACAGGAGAAACAGTCTAAAGAACCCAGCTAATCATTTCTGTGGCCTTAGAAAATAGTTGTGATGAAGTTATGAAGATTTGAATTTCAAGGATGTTTTTATGGTTCCAGTGACAGATTAACAAGATTTCTACTTTATTAACTGGAGAAACAGTCTTGAAAACCCAGCTAATCATCTGTGGCCTTTGAAAATAGACAGCAGTGTTTCAGAATACGGCCTTACTGTCATTTTCAAGATGTAATTTTTATTGAACAAGCTCAGATTCTTGTCAAGGTTCACCCATACAAATTTGCCTCAGGTACAGTGCAAGGGGTGATCAAACTTTCTAAACTGTGTGTTGCAAATCTGAACTAGAAGGATCAATTTATGAAGAGTGAACCATGAAGTGTTGTAAGTCAATACTCCATTTTTCTCACTGGTGCCAAGCTGAGGTGGGGACGTGTAAGGAGGTAAAGATTAAGAAGTAAACATAAGACAGTCATAAAGTGAGGACGTATAAGAAGTAAAGATTAAGATTAAGAAGTAAAGATAAGACAGTCATAAAGTGAGGTGGTGTAAGAAGTAAAGACTGCAAAGTAAAGATTAAGATTAAGAAGTAAACATAAGACAGTCATAAAGTGAGGACATATAAGAAGCAAAGATTAGGATTAAGAAGTAAAGATAAGACAGTCAAAAAGTGAGGACAAGTTAAAAGACTAAGAAGTAAAGATTTAGCAGACAATCATAATAAAGTTTAATGCACAAGATATAAAAGATTCACAGCACATGACAGAGCACCAGAGACACTGCAACAAGGAATTAATAGTCTCTTATATTGCCGGAGAAATATTCACAAGACCATAAAAGTAGAAACAATAGAAGAAAAATAGAAAAGTAGAAAAATAATGCTCTAATAAAGAAATAAAAAAAAAAAAAAAAAAAAAAAAAATATATATATATATATATATATATATATATATATATATATATATATATATATATATATATATATATATATATATATATATATATATATATATATATATAAAATACACAGCAAAGTATAATGCAGAATACCTTCAAACACACCTGGCTGAACACAAGATAGCACAGGTGAGGCAGAGGAGTCTAAGACAAATTAAATGAGGTAGGTGATGATGCAAGCCTTACTGATTCAGTTAATATGAGTAAGACAGGTGAGGCAGGAGAGAATGCAACACTGTTCTTGATTCTGTTAATTAATATGAATAAGACAGGTGAATTAAATGAAACAGGTGAGAAAGCAGGATTGTTATTGAGAGTTGATAAAAATAAGACATAAATTTAACCCTTTCACTGCACTACAAGCATAGTATGAGTCTTTATAAGCATCTGTAAGAGAATAACAGATAAAAAAAGAAGAATATAAGTAGTTTCAAGATAGTTCAAAGTATTATTGAAGGAAAGGTGTGAAAAGCAGTGAAAAGGATTAAGTGAAGCAGTGAAAGGGTTAAGTGAAGCAATGAAAGGGTTAAGTGAAACAGGTAAGAGTACTGGCTTAATATGACAGCAAACCACTTACTCATGCTTAATGCTAAAAGGTCACACAGCACACTAAACACACTAGCACTGGTCTTGTCTATCCTATTGGTGATGCACAAGGATCACACCCTCACCCTCCTGGAGTCTGGCAAGGCACACAGTAATGCCACCAATATACAATCCTTTCATCTTGGCCAAGTATTCCTGTCTTGTTTGAAAGTATACAGCAAAATTATGTATTTCTATCATTATCTGAAAGGTACCAGGTAGTTTGTGTATATATATAATCCAACAGCTTACTTGTATATCATGGTTTTGCTAAGAATGCCATTTAATTTGCTGTATATTTTCCAAGATACAAATACTGAAGCTAAATATTGACAGTATCAGTTTGCATCCATATATTCCAGTAAATAAATCATGGTTTTGGCTGGAATACACAGTTAATTTGATGTATAACTCAAAAGATACGAATGGTTTGGTGAACAGTGACAACATCGCCCACAGCAGCAGCAGCCCTCAACCCAGTAGACGAGAGGAGCACTGGGGCAGGTGACAGGTGCATTACAAGACCTGTACTGACCTGAACACTTATACAATTATTGCTATTACATACAGTACTGATAAATTCATGGGTACTTTTAATAATGGACTTTTTGTATTACTAGATTCATGCCAAGATTTATGTTGCCACACCGATGGATTAATGGCATGTCTGTTATTGTTTATTGATTAGTTCTTCGGTTCATCTGTTGTGTTTGAACTGCTTCTGCTGTATTGTGGGTAAGGGCTACATGGCCGATGCTGAAGGGTCAAAAAAGCACACAAACCTCTGATTTAAAGTGTGTTATAAACCTTGTGTCCTTGGGTAAAAAACACCAACGCCAGACTAAAGGAGGGTGACAGCAGTGACCTTAACCTATAACCCCTCATCACTCCCACCCGTGACACCCCCCAGACACACCACTAGAGACACAACACCGACAAGAGGAAACAGAACCGGTACGTACGCTGCCGGGTCAAGAGGGGTCACTAAACTTATAATTACCAAGTGCCGCACCTGTACAGTCTTCGGCCGGATGATCAGCTTCCCCCGAGCGCTACTCACATCCAGGTTCCCCAGCAGGGCGTCTGTCTGCGTGGTCTGCGACAGCCGCCGAAACACCACGCGCGACACCTCGGACTCCTCGTCATCTGTGTGGGCGAGGCGAGTGGTCAAGGTGGTGACTGTTGTTTTCTTCTCCTTGGCCAGCCTTGGTGCTCGGATAAGTGTTGTGTAAAGGAGATATAAGTTAATAGATAAAGAAATAAATATAAATAGATGTAAGTATATAGATAAAGAAGATATGTAAGTTTAAATGGAAAGGGAAATAAAATGGAATAAAATATTAATGAATAAACTATGAAGTGAAAATGGATTATGAGAAAAAAAAAAAAAAAAAAAAAAGTAAAAAATGAAGAAGGGAAAAATATCAAAATAAAAAGATATATAAGTAAATAAATAACTACAGAATGTCACGGAGATTTGGAATATGAGAAAAACACAAAAAATAAATAAAATAAAATAAATAAATAAATAAAAAACCTAACTTATAGAATCATTTAGTTAATAATACCCCCCCTGTACCTGCAATACCCACCATGAACACGACAGACACGTAAGAATCTTCAGGTGACAGATAAACAAAGCCATTACAAAAACATCACAGGTGAAATATATCAAAAGAAATTATTAAAAGCCGTGCCACAAATTAGGCTAAGAATGCTTCCTCCTACACCTGTAATTACCAAAGTACACGTCAGGCAGGTAGGAAGTCTTACATAACACGTAAACAATGCCAGCTAAAAATGTCAAAAGTAAACAGACAGAAATTATATAACAGTTGTTGCTTAAATCATGTTGTGTTTCCTCCTGTACCTCTAATTAGCAGCAGGTGTACGGCAGACAGGTAACATTGCCCAGGTAACACAGGTAAACAAGCCCCGTGAAAAATAAATGAAAAAAAAAATTGCGAACGAAAAAATGAAAAAAAATGTTACGATTAGGAATGAAGGGAATAAATAACGGAATAAAATGGCTGATATATAAAAACTGATCCCTCTGTGCCTATAATTACCACAGTGAACAGCAGACAGGTACCGAGGCTCAGGTGAAGACAGGTAAACAAGGCCAGGTCACGCCCCTCCCTCCTCCCCCCCCCACACACACACTCACACAGGTCATGTCTCCTTGCTAATTTCCTGCAGAAGGCTGTCTTGGCGTAGGAGTAACCCACGTAGGCGAACCCCGCGAACACCGCCGAGCACAGAGCTACTTTGTTCAGGGTTCTGTCCTGCAGCGAACCGCCTCCTCCAGCAGACATCTTGAACTAAACACTTATTTTATCGACATTACCTCATTCTTTAATATAATACATCAATATAAATAAGAAGTATATGATAAATTTCTTTAATACCATACAGATCATTATTACTCCATAAAACCCCCTGACATAAGTGTAATTAATATTTATGGGAAAACTCAAAACTGATCCACCATACAAATAAACACACTGATTAAAAAAAAAATGAATATAAAATAAATTATCTTAATATCATACAAGTTATTATTGCTTCATAATACATATATATATATATATATATATATATATATATATATATATATATATATATATATATATATATATATATATATATATATATATATATATATATATATATATATATATATGTAAGTTACCACCCCGCTACAAATACGGACTAGTATCATAAAATACCTCTCCATGTCATAATTAAGCTGTATTTCTCATCTGACACGCCAATAAAACCACAGTAATTGGTTTAACAGTACTTTATTTATGATCTGAGTTGGGTTTTATGCTTATTTGGTGGAGGAGTAAACGAATTTAAGTTTGACCGTCCCGGAAAAGTTATGAAGACCGGGCAGTCCTCTGGTGGCGTGTTGCATAATAGTTTGTGATGATGATGGTGATGATAATGATGATGATGATGATGATGATGATGGTGGTGGTGGTGGAGGTTATTACGACAATGATGATGATGATGATAATGATGGTAATAAGTACTGCTACTGGTGCCACTATAACATTATTGCCTCTACAACATTATTACCACTATGTACTTTTAACTTTCTACTTTACATAAAAAAAAAAAAAAGTGATAGGTGGAGGCAGTCATGTTAATGATTCTTAGCCTGAAACTTTTTGACGAAACTCATTTCTTTGGGCGTAATGTTAAATTTTCCATACAATATAACTTCACTATATGTGTATAGTGTAAAATTTTTCAATACAAGAATATCATTTCACTATATTTTTGCGTACATTGTTAGTTCTTGTATACAAGGTCATTATTTTACTATATTTTTGGGTAGAGGTCAAACCCCTCTATCACGAGGCTGGGAGCATAACAAAACACAGGGAATTTACGATGTTTATTACAGATAATCTTTGGGTTTGTGGGAAGACATGTGGTGGGGTCACGTGGCTCTCCTCCTCACCACCACACTCCACCTGCCAGCCACCCAACACACACACACACGCACACACACTATCAGCCAATCAACATACATCATATTTAGACAAATCAGCACACACACACACACACACACACACATACACATTATTTAACACACTTCGCCTGTAACCCAACGAATACACACACAAGCTTTTATGGTGGTGGTGGTGGTTTAGATTATGTTTAGTAGTATGAAGTAAAAACTGATATGAAGGTTTCTCTCTCTCTCTCTCTCTCTCTTTATTGAGGAGGAGGTTGTGGTGGTGGTGGTCAGGAGGAGGCACACCCTTAAAGAGACACCTGTGTGAGGCCAGCGGTGACACACACACACACACACACACACACACACACACACACACACACACACACACACACACACACACACACACAGGTGACACAAAAGGCTATTTGGCACTGGATGACGCTCCTCGTAACGCTGCATCGACAAAGAAAACGTGCCGAGGAGTGACTGTGACTGGTACACGTGATGGCTAACAGTACATGTGTGGACTTACTTAACTTAACTACACTACTGCATGTACAAAAATATTACGAGTTAATTAATAATACAGTACTGTTCCCCTGGCGTTTGCTGATCAACTCAAATATAAATGATAAGGAGAGAGTAATCAATAAATAATAATAATAATAATAATAATAATAATAATAATAATAATAACAATAATAATAATAATAATAATAATAATAATAATAATAATAATAATAATAATAATAATAATGATAATAATAATAGTAACAATAATAAGGTATGGCAAAAAATAGTCATTTGTAAAGGGGATATTTCAATGCCTTACAGTAACACAGCTAAAATTATTTGTTCAGAGTCCTGACACACACACACACACACACACACACACACACACACACACACACACACACACACACACACACACACACACACACACACACACACACACACACACACAACTTTAAAAAAAAAAAAAAAAAAAAAGCTTAATTTAATATAAAAATACACAGGCAAATCTCTCTCTCTCTCTCTCTCTCTCTCTCTCTCTCTCTCTCTCTCTCTCTCTCTCCCTCTCTCACACCTTTAATTAGCACCAGCTCACACACCTTCCCTATGCTTGGAAGTGTCACTAAAAGCTTGCCTTCCTTTCCCCTCAGTGGTTCGTCACCACAACGACTGAAAAACAAGCTCTTATTTTTTTTTTTGGTTTCTCGGCAAGAATCTGAGGACCCTGCACCTTGGTATTTGTGACAGACAGCCTCCTACACTTATTAAAACCCAATATTCAAGGTTTAAATGTCCATCAACCTCAGTAAAGCTTTCAAACGCCCATCAAATTGAATGACAATGGTTTTAATAATGGTAAACTTCCTTTAATTCATTCAGTGTCTCTAGTGATGGGTGGTGATGGGTGTCTGTCTGTACCATCATGCATATTTCAATTCTCTCTCCTGATGAACAGTGTGAGTCAGCTGCTGCCCTGTGGAACCCCATCGTCACCATATTCTATGGTGTCTGTAACGTGTAACCTCCTCTCACTCTAATGTCCACCTCTCTAATGCAAGACTTAACCAGAATTCTCAATCATTCACCCCCTTTTCTGGCAAACTCAGGAACTCCCTGCCTGCTTCTGCTTCTGTATTTCCTCCTTCCTGTGACTTAAACTCTCAACACTTACCCTTCAATATTTAATTATTTTTTTTACTTTGCTTATGGGGCTGGCACTCAAATAGGCCTCTTTTTTTTTTTTTTTTGTTGCTCTTGATCAGCATCCCTTCTTACATTAAATAAAATAAGATAAATAAAAACTTGATTGACTGATTAGGCTTCAAGCACCAAGCTGATCTACATGTGTTGGGTAAGTGTTGTTCTGAAGGGCTGAGGTGCTGGTGGTGGTGGTGGTGGTGCTGGTGGTGCTGGTGAGGCAGGCCAGGGTGGAAGGAGAGTCACTGCTACTGTTGTTGTTGTTGTTGTTGTTGTTGTTGCTGCTGCTGCTCACCAAACTCAAGACGTCCGAGACCAAGATTCTGTGAAGAGATTCAATGTTTAGTGTTTGTTAATATTTGTGAGTTTAGGTGATGTTAGGTTAGTGTGTGATGGAAATGTTGATGCAGGTGTGCTTTTGTGAGAGAGAGAGAGAGAGAGAGAGAGAGAGAGAGAGAGAGAGAGAGAGAGAGAGAGAGAGAGAGAGAGAGAGAGAGAGAGAGAGAGAGAGAGAGAGAGAGAGAGAGAGAGAGAGAGCACTTAGCTTACCTAGTGAGGTGGTCTGGTCCGGAGGCCACACTGTTGGGCCAGGGATATGTGGCCAGCACCCAGTCCAATGGGTCGGTCCAGGACTGTGCCAGGCTGGGTGGATGGGGGGCCGCACCACGCATGGCAGCCAGGAGGTGCGGCACCAGGCAGCCATTCCACACCTCCAAGAACCAAGCCTGCGTCTCTTCCTGGCCCAGGGGACAGTCCAGCAGCAGGCCAGGCCCCAGGGCAGCATCCCCCCCACAGTGGCCAGTCAGCAACGTGTTGAGGTGCAGCCACAGACGGGCCAGCCACTCCGCCAGGTGGTGGGCGTCTGGCAGCCGTGTGTTGGCCGCTGCCTCTGCCGCTGCTACCCGCCGCCGCAGCACACGTCCCAGCAGCCCCCGCACCGGCTCCTGCTGTGGGCTGAGTGCCGCCCACCTGGAGATGCAGCGTCAGTGTGAGGGGGTGAGGGATGCAGGGAGAGGGAAGAGGTTAAGGAGGAGGAGGAGCAATAGTAATAGTAATAGTAGTAGCAGTAGTAGTAGCAATAGAAGGAAGAGGAAGAAGAAGAAGAAGAAGAAGAAGAAGAAGAAGAAGAAGAAGAAGAAGAAGAAGAAGAAGAAGAAGAAGAAGAGGAGGAGATGGAGGAGGAGGAGGAGGAGGAGGAATAGTAAGAGGAAGAAGCAGATTTATAAAGAGAAAGAGCCTAACACACACACACACACACACACACACACACACACACACACACACACACACACACCAAAACAACAACAAAGGCAAACACAACACTAACAACAACAGCAACCACAAGACTCTTTACGTACTTGAAGTTGCAGTGAATGTGGAGACGAGTGGACAGGGCAGTGGAGGGGCAGCAGGTGGCAATGATAGCTGGACCAGAGTGGAGGGCGGAGGGCAGGTAACGTTTCAGGGTCTCCACTACTCCACCTGTTGATGAAATAAGGAAGAACAGTAATATAGTGAGAAATGTGGAAGAGTGAAAAGATGGAACAGAAGGTGGAAGAGGGAAAAACAGTGATAAAGAGAAGGAAAACTTGGAATGGAAGGTGGAAAAGGGAAAAAGAGTGATAAAGGGAAGGAAAACTTGGAACAGAAGGTGGAAGAGAGAAAAATACAGTGATAAAGGGAGGGAAAACTCAGAACAGAAGGTGGAGGTAGAAAAAAACAGCAATACAGGAAGGAAAAACATGAAAAAGAAACTGAAAAATGTAAATACAACAAGAAATACATAAAAAAAAAAACATGAAAAAAAATCAAATAAAACAAATAAACAAAAAATAATGAACAAAATCTTAAAAACAATGACAGGGGAAACTAAAGTAAAGGAAACAAACACTAGCAACACTCCCAACACCCACACCACTTACCTGCAACATGAAGGTCATCAAGCACTAGTACGAGGGGGCTTGCCAGGCTGGGGTGTGCAGGGGAGGTGGTGGTGGTGGTGGTGCCGAGGATAGAGGAGGTGGCCACCCCCCTTGGCCATGTGTTGGCTAGAAGCTGGCACAGATCGAGGCTGTTGCTTCCCGTCACTCTGAAAGAAAATGGGGTTTGGGGACGTCTGTTGTTTCTATTTATCTTTTTCTCCTTTTTTCGTTCTTTAATTTACTTTTCGTCTCTCTAAATAGAAGAAAATTATTTTTTTTATTTTTGTCTCATTTATTATTTTTATTTATTTGTTTCTCTTATCTATCTTTCATTGTTGTAGTTGTTCACCTCTCTCTCTCTCTCTCTCTCTCTCTCTCTCTCTCTCTAAGTATTCATTTGTCTCTGTCTCTTACTCTCTGGTTCCCTTCTTCCCTCTCTCTCTCTCTCTCTCTCTCTCTCTCTCTCTCTCTCTCTCTCTCTCTGGCCCTCCCTCCCCTCACCTGAACACTTTGACTGCCTCCTCTGTCACGACATGGCCCGCATTCACCACAAAGAACCTGGCCAGGGTGTGTGCCAGGGAGGTCTTGCCCACAGCGGGTGGTCCAGCCAGCACCAGGCGCCTGTGTTCCACCAGGAGGCTGGCCAGGTGCCTCAGGGTCGCCGCTGGGGTGAGGCTGGCCAGGGCTGATGATGAAACATTGCCTACTACCTCTCCATCCTTCTTGTGACTAGCATCCTGTTGTGGAGGGAAGGTGGGAGGGGTGGGGTAGCAAGGGCTGGTGGTTGTAAAAATACTATGTCAGAACACCACACACACCACACCACACACTACCACACATCACCACACACCTTCAACCACACGAGCACTGCATCCACATCCCCCACACAGTAACCATAAGGCAGCAGCTCAGGTCGCGGCAGGTCAGGGCCACAAACGACCTCCTCCACCTGGTAGCTATCCAAGGCACTCGCATCCAGTCCCAGCGCTGACACCGGGTCAATGGAGTTGCCGTAGTCCTGTGGGGAGAGGTCATGTCACTATACAGGTCAAGGGAGGTTGGGTAAGGTTAAGTGAGGTTTATGCCTGTCTTCAGAAACACTTACCACAACACCACAACAAGCTTACAACACCACAACACCACTAAAAGCTTACCACAACACCACAACAAGCTTACAACACCACAACACCACAAAAAGCTTACAACACCACAAAACCACAAAAAGCTTACAACACCACAACACCACTAAAAGCTTACCACAACACCACAACAAGCTTACAACACCACAACACCACAACAAGCTTACAACACCACACCACAAAAAGCTTACAACACCACAACACCACTAAAAGCTTACCACAACACCACAACAAGCTTACAACACCACAACACCACAAAAAGCTTACAACACCACAACACCACTAAAAGCTTACCACAACACCACAACAAGCTTACAACACCACAACACCACAAAAAGCTTACAACACCACAACACCACAACAAGCTTATAACACCACAACACCACTAAAAGCTTACAACACCACAACACCACTAAAAGCTTACCACAACACCACAACAAGCTTACAACACCACAACACCACAAAAAGCTTACAACACCACACCACAAAAAAGCTTACAACACCACAACACCACAAAAAGCTTACCACAACACCACAAAAAACTTACCACAACACCATAACAAGCTTACAACACCACAACACCACAAAAAGCTTACCACACCACAACAAGCTTACCACATCACAACACCACAACACACCACAACACAACTCACCTTCAGCATATTCACCACCATTGTATCCAGTTGCTCCCAGGTTGTCTTGCATCCCACAGTAATGTTGCCAATATGGGTAAGGAGGGAGGGGTCCAGGCTGTGGGTCGGGGTGTGGGTGGTGGGGGAGGGTCTGGCTGGCCCGCCCATCACCACCACCACCTTCATCATGTGTCCATCTTCGTGGTGGATTGAGTTGGTTCCTGTTAGGGTTTTTTTTGGGGTTATTTGAGATCTGTTTGGGGTTTGTTTAGGTTGGGTTTGTTCTTGTGGGTCTTGTAAATTGGTATCATCTATCTATTTTTTATTTTTTTATTTCTTTTTTATTTAGGTAGGATAATATTTGTAGCAGTAATTCTCTCTCTCTCTCTCTCTCTCTCTCTCTCTCTCTCTCTCTCTGCTTCCCCTTCCCTCCCTCCCAACACTTACTACTAATGGGTGATGGAGAGATGGCAAGGGAGGTGAGGGTGTGGGTGAGGGTGGGGAGGACCTGGTCGACTGCCGGTCCCTTCTGCCCCTTCAACACACCCACCAGGCGCAGGTTCTCCTCTCGCAGGGCCGCCACCTCAGCCTGCAAAGGGAAGGTCATGGGTGAGGAGAGAGGGAAGGAAGGGTGGGAGGAAGAGGACAAGACGCAAGGGTTTTATTCTAAGACACTTCTGCAACACACCTATTTATAAAAGGGTCTAGTTGAAGTTGCATAGGTTTTGAAGGCTATTACAGTTCCATTGACAGATTAACAAGATTTCTACAATATTAACTGGAGAAACACTCTTGAGAACCTGGCTAATCATCTCTGAGGCCTTTGAAAATAGTTGTAGTGAAGAGTCAAAGATCTTTAAGGGTGTTTTTATGGCTCCAGTGACAGATTAACAAGATTTCTACATTATTAATGGGAGAAACACTCTTGAGAACCTGGCTAATCATCTCTGTGGCTTTTGAAAAACACATACACACACACACAAACACAGACACACACACGAACACACCTGCAGTCTGGCTATGGTGTCGGCCTGGCCCTGCATCTGGTGTTGTGCTGAAAGAAGCTCCAGCCTGCAGTCAGTGAGTGTTCGCTCTTTTGCTGTCACCTCCTCCCTCAGGCGCTTCACCTCCTCCTCCTTGTCCTCTAGTGCACTCCTGTAATGGTGAGGTGGTGGTGGTAGAAACACCCTCACAAACACCCACAAACACCCAACAAATGCACAAACACAAACACACTCCCAAACACCCACAAACATTCCCAAACACATACAGACACACAAACACACATACCAAAGCCTCCAAAAACACACAAACACACTCCCAAACACCCACAAACACTCCCAAACACTCACCGTTTCAGCAGAGTGCTCCTTCTTGCTGTACCGAGAAGGCCTGAGGAGGAATGGGACTTGCGGGGGAGGGAGGCAGAGTATGGGGGAGGGGGCTGATGGTGGAGCTGATGGGAGTACTGATGAGGGGGCACAGGGGGGGCAGGGAGGTGTCGGACGGCTGTGTTAACTGTGTGGTGCAGGGGCAGGTCATTCAAAATGCTGTGTGACCCCTGACCTGACCCTGGCGATGGTGACCCGAGTTCGTTTTGCTGCTGTTTCGTCAATTTTCGTCCTTGTCGGCCAAACGCTCGGCGGAAGGAACTCCTCAGCTGTGGGTGGATGGGTGGATGGGTGGGTGTTTCAAATGGTTTTCATGTTTGTTTGTGCGTTTGTGTGTTCGATAATTTTGATAATATTAAATGACTTTCCTTTTCTCATTATTGGTTATGTAATGTACTACTACAAAAGGATTATGTAGAAAAAGAGTAATTTTTATTTGTCTATCTACTTCTATGTGACAAGTGCTGAGAGAATGAAATGATGATGATGATGATGATGACAATGATGGTGATGATGATGATGATGATCATGATGATGATGATGATGATGATGATGATGATGATGACTGATGATGATGGTGATGACAGTGACGAAATAAAAATGTTGATGACGCTGTGAATGATAATGATGGTGATGATGATGGTAATAATGATGACAACAGTGATAAAAATAACAATAGTAATCACAATGAAAATATTAGTAATGTAAATATTAACAAAACTTCAAATAACATCCATATTAAGATCTGTATCCTGAAACACTCTACTCTCTCATCTCAACCATTTTCAAAGGCCACAGAGATGATTAGCCAGGTTCTCAAGACTGTTGCTCCTGTTAACGACAAAAATCTTGTCAATCTGTCACTGGAACTGTAAAAACACCCTTAAAAACCTGTGCTACTCCCCCATGGCCACTTTCAAGGACCACAGAGATGATAAACAGGTACTCAACACTGTTTCTACTGTTACTGACACAGAAATCTTGTCAATCTGTCACTAGAACCAAAATAACACCCTTAAAAACCCATGTCACTATTTTCAAAGGCTAAAGAGACGATTAGCAAGGTTCTAAAGACTGTTTCTCCTGTTAATGACACAGAAATCTCGTCAATCTGTCACTAGAACCATAAAAACACCCTTAAAAATCCATGTCACTTCAGCTAGGGCCATTTAAAAGCAGAGGAGGTGCAACGCAGAACTGCTTCAGAATACAGTCTTAATAATAACGATGATGATGATGATGATGGTGATGGTGATGGTGGTGATGGTGAGGGCAGGGTAAGGCACCACTATAGAGGCATTAAGGGTGATTGGGGTTTGTGGAGGGTTAGGAGATTAGCCCTTACAGCTGTGGGGGTTAACTGCTGTGGCTGGCTATTAATTGGAGGGCATGAAAGGGGTCAGGGGCATTTAAAGGGTTGTTTAAGGTTCGTTTAAGGGCATCGGGCAAGGCTTTACAGGTGTGTTTAGTTATTAAGGTATTTTTTATTATTATTATTATTATTATTATTATTATTATTATTATTATTATTATTATTATTCCTGTATTTATCTATTTCTTTCTTTTTTTAAGTAATATGTTTCTTTTCTTATTTTCTTTTATTTTCTGCTTTAAATGTTTGTTTAATAATTTATTTTTCTTTATTATAATCTATTTATTTTGGTTATTTCACTTATTATTTTTTTTTGTACTTTATTTCCAATGTAATGTAGTTAAATTTTTCTTTTTCTTAATTTTTTTTGACGGCCATAACATGATTTTAGCTACGTGTTTTTTGTTTTTCATTTCTTCATCTTTTTCTATCTTGTCTTGAAATTTTCCTTGATGTAGTATAACCAGATTCCTCAATTTATTTTTTCTGTTTTGTTTATAAATTTTTCCTACAATGCAACCCAATTTATCTACTTTTCTTCATTTTTTTCTACATTCCAATATTACTTCAATAATCTGTACCATCAATTAGTCTTGCTTTGTTTCATACTACTCAACAATAACTAAAACTCCCTTTACTTATTCACTTACACTTCCTATAACATAAAATAACACGATATATTTTCTTAATCAATTATAAAAAAAAAAAAAAAAAAAAAAAAAACATTAAACTTAATACATTTCAAAACTTTACCTGGACATGCAAAAGGGAGGAGTCACTGTACAATTAACTTTTGATTTCATAATGCCTGTATTTCTGTGGCCAGGGAATGAAAATGTACAACACTTAATGAGAAAAGGTATGAAAGTGCAAAGATTTTCATTGTTTTCTTTTAATATATTTAGTTCAGGTGAGATGTAATATTTTCTTACCTGTGTGAAGTTAGGTGAGCTACTAAGAGAGAGAGAGAGAGAGAGAGAGAGAGAGAGAGAGAGAGAGAGAGAGGAGAGAGAGAGAGAGAGAGAGAGAGAGAGAGAGAGAGAGAGAGAGAGAGAGAGAGAGAGAGAGAGAGAGAGAGAGAGAGAGAGAGAGAGAGAGAGAGAGAGAGAGAGTGGTGTTGTATTAGTTATATTAAAAAGTACTGTTAGTGTATTATTTTGAGTGTATTAGAGTATATTAAAGTATCTTACATGGTATTTACACACACACACACATACACATACACATACACACACACACACACACACACACACACACACACACACACACACATGTACAAACTTTAATTAAATATATACACACAAACACCATTATGAAAGCTATAGAACCAAAACACACACACACACACACACACACACACACACACACACACACACACACACACACACACCAAAGCTTTACAAGTCTAGCATTAAAGCTCCATTCACCTAACCATCTTACCCAGCTTCTCTTTTTAAGCTTAGCCTGGCCGGGGGAAGCATTAATGGCATCCTGGGGTGGGTGGTTATGGTGAGCATTGCAGTGAGGCATGAGTGAGGGGGTGAGAGAGTGTGAGCCCAGAGAGGCATATGAGGACAGGGAGGTTGCACTGACGGTGGAGGTCACACTGGAAACACTGTCGCAGGAGAGTTGTCGCTCCAAACTAATGTATCCTGTGGAGAGAGAGAGAGAGAGTGAGAGATGGGTGTGTATGTGTGTATGTTTGTGTGTTTATCTAGTTGTAGTTTACTGGACTGAGATACCCTATGTTCAATTTTTCCCCTCTAATTTGTACAAACATCGCCAAAACTTTATCTTCTTTTAGTTAATTCACTAGAACTGTAAAAACATCCTTAAAAACCTGTCACTTCACTACAATTGTTTGCAAAGGCCATAGAGATGCTTAGTCAGGTTTTCAAGACTTTTCTCTTGCTAATAACATAGAAAACTTGCTAATCTGCCACTGGAACTATAAAAAACACCCTTAAAAACCCACGTCACTTCACCACGATTGTTTGCAAAGGCCACAGAGATGCTTAGTCAGGTTTTCAAGACTGTTTCTCCTGCTAATAACATAGAAAACTTGCTAATCTGCCACTACAACCATAAAAACACCCTTGAAAGCCCACGTCACTTCAACTACAATGGAATGAGGAAATAAGTCAGCATAAAGTAAGTCAGCACCTCACCTGAACTGACAGACTGACACACTGCTGAACTCTGCTGCCTCAACACTGCTGCTGTTTTCCTGATCTCAGCAGCTTCTGTCTCCTGGGATCAGCATAGAAATTGAGAAAGAGGAAGAGGAGATGAGAGAGACAGGGAGATGACGAGAATTGTGACAGAAATATGATAAGAGTAATAAGATTGGGGAGTAGAGGAAAGGAATAAATAAATAAATAAATAATGTAAGAGAAGGGGGGATGAGAGGAATAGAAAAGGGAATTGAGAGAAAGGGATGAGAGGATATGATATAAATAAGATTGGAAAGTGGAAGAAAGAGATAAAGGAAAGAGGAGACAGAAAGGAAGGGGAGAGAAGGATAAATGGAATAAGAGGACATGAGGGTAAAGATTAAGGGAAGGAAAGGGAATAAAGAGAAAAGGATAGGATAAAAGTATAAACAGAAAAGGATGGTAAAGAAAAGGAATAAAGGGAAGGATAAGATAGAACAAGAGAAAGATAATGAATAGGATAAATAAACAAACAAGAGGATGAAAGAAGAACAAGAAGAACAAGAAGAAAAGGAAACAAATATGAGTGTTTATGATAATCAATATATATGTTCATTTGACTTAGGTTAGCAGATATGGACAATTCAACTCTTACCAAAATAAATAAAGGGAAAAATTTTGAGTGAAGCTAATTTTGCATTTTCCAGGATACAAAACTACTGAAGAAAATGTATGACTGTATAAATTTAGCCCTAAAATAATAAATAAAATACAAATAAAAAAAAATGAGGTACAGAAGAATATAAAAGAAAATGGGAAAAGTATTGGAGTGTCTTATAGTAAACAAAACTAGCAAAGGGAGACTTAAGTATATCAATTAATGTTTATAAAGAACTGTAATATTGTAATTAGTGAGTAAAAAAGTGTAAATAACCACTTGGAAAATATATGTATGAGATATTTGTTGTTGCAAAGTGTTGAGGTGATGACTGGGAAGATTGTGTGATAGTGAAGGTGATGAGAAGGGTGTTGCAGGGTGTGTTTAGGTCAGGGAACAGTGATGAATGGTGTTGCAGGGCGTTTAGGTAAGGAAGCGGTGTGATATGGTGTTGCAGGGTGTGTTTAGGTCAGGAAATGGTGATGAATGGTGCTGCAGGGTGTTTACGTAAGGAAGGGGTGAGATGTGGTGTTGCAAGGCGTGTTTAGGTCAGGAAATGGTGATGAATGGTGTTGCAGGGCATTTAGGTCAGGAAGGGGTGAGATATGGTGTTGAAGGGTGCAGTGAATGACACACCTTGAGGTCGGGTGATGATGCTAGCCTCTCTAACGTGCTGGTGACGCTGTTCATAGTCTGCTCCAGGGCTGTCACCACACTTGCCTGTCAACACCATCAACAGTTCATCACCATTTGCAATACAATGTAACACTATCATTACTAACATTCATGAATACTATAATAATCATCACCATTGTCACACACACACATACCATTAGTTTTATTCATTTCCTTTATGTACGATTGGGGATTGGCACCTCAGTAGGCCTATTTTCTTTATGTATATATTTTTGTTGTCCTAGGCCAGTACCACTCACAAATAAACAAGTAAATAGATAAAATTAATGGTCAATCTCATTCAGACTAAATAAAATAGAAATAAATAAAATACTATACAATACGATGAATACAAATAAGTTACAGAATTATAATGAAAGAAACCCTGTCACTGTAACTTCTTTAATCTTTCTCTCACAGCTTAAACTATTGAGACCTGGGGTGTACGAGTATATATGTGTGGGTGCGTGTGTGCGTGTGTGTAATTCAACCCTGTCGACAGTCACATGTTGGGACTCGTGACCGCCAGCCACCCTACCACACAGAACACACTGCCACAGCCTGAAGTATGGGTGAAGTGAGCCTTTTCAACACACACACACACACACACACACACACACACACACACACACACACACACACACACACACACACACAAGCTCTGGCTACGAATGATAGTACTTCCTCCCTGTGTGTGTGCGTGTGTGTGTGTGTGTGTGTAGCTCTGGATTTATAAACAGATTCACTCACCCACACACACGCACACAAACTAACACGTGCACACAGACACACGCACAAACTAACAGATTAACACGTGAACACCAACATAGCGCAAACATTCGCCATAGACGCGCAAACCGATTGACACGCACAAATTCACACTTGCACACAAACACACATGCACATAGTCACGCACAAGCAAACTCACAAGTGCACACAGACACACGCACACACAGACTCACACGTGCATACAGTCAGCAGGACACGTTACCTGGGAGAAGGCCGGGCAGGATCGGTATCTGGAGCGCCTGGTGGCCACCTCCCACCACGGCAGCTGTGGACGATCACGCCGCGACACAGCAGGCGTTCCTCCCTCCCCTCTCTCCTCCCACAGGGGCTCCATGGTCCAGCCACGCCCTCCCCCTGGCCCACAGCATCCATGGGAGCACTGGGAGGCGGTGGAGGTGTCCTGGGTAACCGTAGGGGAGCTGTAGGACCGCCCTCTCTTGCCGCCCGCTCGTATAGTCGCGAAACCGTCGTGGACAGCGCGGCCTGCGGAGGTGACGCCACAACAAGACGTGAATGTTCCATTATTGGCGCCTCCTCCCATGGCTCAGCTGTGAGTGGTGTGTGCGAGGCGTGTGGTGTGTGTGAGGGGCGTCGCCGCGGGGATACACAGGGCGTGGGAGGAGCGAAGGTGACTCAGGATAGAAGGAGGAGGAGGTGAGAGAGAAAAATGATCACGTAAGCTTGATTTTACTTTCATCGGCTCGTCTCTGCTCATTGTGGCTTCCCTCTGGCGATTCCGTGCCCCGGGGTGTCTGTGTGTCTGTGTGTCTGTGCGTATGTGGTGTGTGAACCTCCACTTGACTTCCTGCCCCGTGTACGCACATGTGTGTGTGTGTGTGTGTGTGTGTGTGTGTGAGGGAAGGGGAACGGGGTAGTCGCCATCTGTTTGCCGCCACTTGCTTATATCACCAAATACTGCCTAACATTCCCCGTCGGGCTGCCACAGCGCCTTCCTCTGTGCAAAGATGAGGCGGCGTGCTGCAGGGCGTGTGTGAGTGGCAGAATGAGGGAGCATGTAGTAGGGAGATTGAAAAAAAAAGGTAGGTAGGTAGGTAGGAAGTCTCTCTCTCTCTCTCTCTCTCTCTCTCTCTCTCTCTCTCTCTCTCTCTCTCTCTCTCTCCATTAGTTACGTTTTAGCAAAGACAACACCGTTTCAAATTTAACCGACTGGGTCTCTCTCTCTCTCTCTCTCTCTCTCTCTCTCTCTCTCTCTCTCTCTCTCTCTCTCTCTCTGGTAATCTGGAACATGGTATGTGTGATGTGTGATCAGAATTTTGATGTAATTCTCTCTCTCTCTCTCTCTCTCTCTCTCTCTCTCTCTCTCTCTCTCTCTCTCTCTCTCTCTCTCTCGCTTACCTGTACAGCCGTTCGCCAGATGACCACCACCACCACCACCACCACCATTTACAATAGGTATTACAGGTGTTTTCAAGTTACCTCCTCCTCCTCCTCCTCCTCCTCCTCCAATATTACTAAAACAATATCCATTTTTACTGAAGTTCTTGAAGTAGCCATTTTTCAGATTATTGTTGTTGTTATTGTTGTGGTTGTGGTTGTTGTTGTTGTTGTTGAGGGTGTTGGTGGTGATGGTGGTGGGGATCTGTGGGAGCCTTCTGCCGCGTGGGATCGTCATAAAGCCCAGGTCAGACATAGTAGGCTGGGTCACGGCCTCGCCACGCCTGCAGGAGAGAGAGAGGTCAAGTTAGGTCAAGTTGTGCTGGTGGTGGTGGTGGTGGTGGTGGTGGTAATAATAATAATAATAATAATAATAATAATAATAATAATAATAATAATAATAATAATAATAATAATAATAATAATAATAATTTCTTTTCTATATTTTCTTCCTCTTCCTCTTTTTTTCCAACTCTTCCCCTTTCACTTTTCCTCCTCCCCCTCCTCCTCCTCCTCTTCCTAGTACTATTCTTATTACTTATCTTCTCTTCCTCCTCTCCTCTTCCTTCCCCTTTCTACTACTTCTATTTTTATTTCTTATCTTCTTCCTCCTCCTCCTCCTCCTCCTCCAACTACTACTACTATTACTACTACTACTACTACTACTACTCCTCTTTTTCTTACTCTTCCTCTTTCACTTTTTCTTCTTCCTCTCCATCTTCCTCTCACTTTTTCTTCTTTTTCTCCTCCTCCTCCTCCTCTCACTTTTTCTTCTTCCTCCACTTTTTTTTATTAACGAAAGCCATTATGAGAAAGAAACGGTAATTAAAACAACAACAACAACAACAACAACAACAACAACAACAACAACAACAACAACAACGAGTATGACAACAAACGAACAGACAAACAGACACACAAACCTGTTACGCAACCAATTAATTAAAGGAACGCAAACCAAACAAACAGGTGTGTGTGTGTGTGTGTGTGTGTGTGTGTGTGTGTGTGTGTGTGTGTGTGTGTGTGTGTGTGTGTGTGTGTGTGTGTGTGTGTGTGTGTTAGAGTGCCAGAAGTGAATGATGTACGTGAGGCGATAGTCTTATCTTCTCCTCCTCCTCCTCCTCCTCCTCTTCTTCTTCTTCTTCTTCTTCTTTTTCTCCTCCTCCTCCTCCTCCTCCTCCTCCTCCTCCTCTTCTTATCACGAACAGCCTCGTAAGGTCCAACAAG